>NC_064614.1:580903691-581208774 GCF_023898315.1 Schistocerca nitens | reverse complement strand
TGGTGCCATCTAGTGGTAGAGAGACTGACACCTGCACACCATCTGATGTTGCATAGCGCCAGTGTGGTTTCACGTCGAAGAGAAGGTGGTCACACAAGTTATCACCCACTACCAAACATGAAGGCGATTAAGCAGGAACAACAAGGAGTGATTCAATTTTTGGTGGCAGAGGAAGTTGGAGGCCATGAAATGTATCAGTGGATGAAGGCTGTGGACAGTGAGAACAGTGTTAGTCGTTCAAGTGTTGGGAAATGGCTCTAAGAATTCCTTGAGGGGCGCAAGTCACTGGAAGATGATGCTCATCCTGGATGGGGTCATCATGTCATCACACTGGCACACTGGAAATGGTTGCGGAAGTGAATGCTTTAGTCTTGGTCAACCGCAGAATCACCGTGGACGAGATCCATTAGTGTTTGGACCTCTAAAACAAGCTATTTGCGAATATCGATTTGCAACAGGCGACGAAGTGTGTGACTGGGTCCAGGCCTGGATCTGACAGCAGCTTACCAGCTTCTTCAAGGATGGAATCAACCAGCTAGTGTCACAATGGGATAAATGTGCCAACAGTTTTGGTGACTATTTTTGGGTATGTGTACTGTGTATAACTTCATTTTTGAGTTAATAAAATTGTTACCGTTACTTTACACTAATGACCAGGTTCCATTTGAATGCCCCTTATACAAACAGAAAATACTTCAAGAACCTTCCAGACTTGATAGTGACCAAATAATTGCTGGTCATCAGATTCAAACTGGTAACCTGCAGCACACCAGCAAGTGACGCTAACCACTACACCACACTGATTGCACCACAGCTTATGGTACTGTTCCCTCTCCTGGAGAAACAGCGACCTGCTGTTTCTGATATTCTCACTAGACCTAGATCATGTCAATGATCATCTGTACGACAGTACTAGCTGACCTTCACATTTTGGTCATGTTTGTACATCCTCTTCACTATGATAAGCATCAAATGTAGTTCCGCCAGTCAAAGCTTCACAATCATCGAGTGGGTCTTCAGATTCCTTGAACTTCGCGTCATTGATCTGCATGTCTAAACTGCACTAGGGCTTCATATGGACATCTCTGTGCTTTTGTCTTCTTGAGAAGGGTGGTTATAATCCTCGACTTCACATGTGACATCTGACATGTGAATTAGGATACAACACAGCCCAAATCAGCACTTACGTAACTTTTCTGATAATCTCACTTTCCACACAGGTGAAAAAATTTGTACCAAGAATTCCAAGCTGTATCTTGCTGCCCGGCACTTGGTTTTATAGTGCTCTCGGTCTTTTCCCTAGGCATCCAGGGTCCGCATGAAAGCCAGCTGTCCTGGTGATGATGTGTTTCACGTAATCCAGAGCATTATCTAATTGATACTGGAATAGCGTTTCCATTGTCATTTCAGACTCATGACTGTGGAGCAGAAAGAATCGTGTGAAGCCTGTACTGTCTTGTTTCATTGTATTGTATGCAAATATCACAACAGACAGTACTATATCCAAATATCTCTGTTTGAAATTAATGTTGGTTGAGAGCATATCTGTCAGAGCCTTTAGGCCATTTGTCTATGGATGGTACACAGTTGTCATCCTGTGGGTGAAGTCGCAACATGAACGTACGTCTGATACTGGAAAACTTTTCAGAGATCATCACACAGGGTGCTCCGTGCTTCAAAATTAGGTCTTCTACAAGGAACTTTTCAATTCCCGAAGTTTCAGCTTTGGTGATAGTATAGCAAGTGAGACAGTCAGTGTTGGCTATTATTCATAGATTCCCTTTAATGAACTTCAGGAACACCTGGAAGAGGTCAATGCAAACACAGTGGAATGGGCTGCTGCAGGCGGGATTGGTAGTACATGCCCTGGAGGCACATGCCCACATTGTCGATATTCCTTACAGTGGCTTACATAACATCTAATGGACTGGTAGAGATATGCCCAGTGATACCTGCATCTGATTCTGTCTACAATCTTCACGAAGCACAAGTGACCAGATATTGGAGCGTCATGGAAATACTTCAGGACAGCTGGCAATAGATGGTCAGGTATGATGAGCAAACATTTCCACTCTATTGGACAATAATTCTCTTATACAATGCTCCATTCAATTCTCCTTTGGTTGGTTCCTCATTCTTTAAGGATTCTATGCATTTCAGCAGTACTGAATATTTCCTATGTTCAGCAACAACTTCATTTAATACAGTGACGCCTGAGATTTCATCCATGTTGCTGTATTCTGCTAAAGGATTCCTTGAAAGGCAGTCGGCATCCTTGTGTTTGCATCAACTTTTGTATACCACTGCAGCATCAATGCCCATCTCACAAGTCAACCCAATGAATCCTTCTGGTTAGGTCAGCCAACATAGAGAATGGTGGTCATCACAAAGGTGAATGATATAGAAAATAAATACAGCTGGAACTTGTTGATGGTGAGGCACTCTTTCTCCGTTGTACAGCACTTTTTCTCTGACTTGAGAGTAATCTGAAAGCATAAACTAGCGCCTTCCTGAATTTGCATCAGAAATGTCCTCATCTCAAAACTGCTGGGAGATGATGTTAGCCCCTTCTTTAAGGACAAGGATCTTTCTTGTGCCTCGTTCCAGGAAAATTTGTCATCTCCCTGCAGTAGTTCTTGCAAGGGATGTGCCTTGGTAAAGAAGTCCTTTATCAATTGCTGACTGTACAAGTAGACTCTCACATCGTGAATGTGCCGAGGAGTCAGAACATCAGTGCTGCTCTAATTTTCTCTGAACTGTGAAGAGGGTCCATTACCATCCATGGATTCAAGCAGAAGCCTACAGTCTAAACTTACTTCAATGTGAATGTAAGGCAGCACAGATCATCTTCAAATGTCTTCAAAAAAATGACAATGTCATCCAGGTAGCATAGACACATCTAGACAAGTCAGTTTAAGGTGTCGAAGCAGGTTGTTCATCACACATTTGATGGTGTCTGGAGTGTTAAATAGTCCAAATGGGATAACTTTGAACTCTAAGAGGCCATCTGGAGTTATGAAAGCCTTTTTACTGTCAGTCTCATCAACAATGATTTGTCGGTAGCCTGTCTGCATGTCAGCAGTGGACAAATACTCAGCAATGGACAGACATCTTTCTTCATGATTTTGTTCAGTCTTTGGAAGTCAATGCAGAAATGGAATCTGCCGTCCTCTTCCTTCACAATGACCACAGGACAGGATCAATGACACTGAAAGTTCAATGATATAATTTTGCAGTATCTTCTCCCCTTCCTCCTGGATTATCCGTCATTCAGCTGGCAACACTCTTCATGACCATTGACTAATTGTTAGATAATCCCCAGTGTTGATACTCTGTTTTATCGTGGGCTGCTTGGTATGTCTTCTCCAGCAATCCAAATTTCAAGGCATCCGAAAATTGACATACAATGGGTATCACGTGCCAATGTTGCTGCTCGGTCTGGTGAGATCGTATTGGCAGCTCGACAGCAGCTTTGTACCTTGCAGATCACGATTTTTTGTCAATGATAATACTCATGGCTATTAGTAACCCAAAGTACTCCTTCATCTTCGACAATGCTTATGATCATGGCTGGCATGTATATTTTTTTTTGTATGCCAGAGTAGTTTTATGCAGTTGACAAAAGCTTCACAGTTTAGCCGAGCATATTGATTGAAAAATGGAACTTGTCTCAAAGATGATGGGATAACAACATCTTCACGTCTTCAGCAGAACCAACCACACACAGCAATCTTTGTTATGTGTGCTTGTTGAAATAGCTTTGTAATCCTGGAGTTCTGACTTTAGAGTCTACGATTACTTGTGATGTCTGCAAGAAGTCCCATCTGAGAATAACATTATGACCACACTCTGCCAAAATGACAAATTCGAAGAGCCGTATTCTGCCATTGATAGTTACTCTTGCCATAAATGTTCCTGTTGGATGGACATATCTTGCATTCACGACTTTCAGCACAATTTCTTTCATATCACCAAACATAATCTTCTTTAACCAGTGATGATAATGATTTGACATTACAGAAAACGAAGCCTAAGTCAACTAGCGCTCAGACTAGTTGGCCACTGACGACATTTCCTATCATCTTGGCACCAATTGTCCATTGAGGATTTTCATATGTGCTGACTTCATCCCCGTATGCGGTCACCTTGCTCATCTTTTCTGAATTCAGTGGTTAGGTGAGCTGCTGGTGCTTCTGTACGGTAACTGGGAATGGCTATAGCACATTGGGAAGTCACTTTGTCCAGGATATGATGTGGAGCTTCTGCCAATGTTGACTATAATCATCTGAAGTTCTGTTTTGTTTTTGTTTTAGGCCACAAAACATAAGAATGGTAGGACTCGAAACAAAGAGGAGTTAAAAACGACTACACATTAATTCCAATAGACAGAAGAGAAGACAGCTAAAACCACGGATGTGGAGAAGTGTCTATAAACTACACCATAAAGAAACGGAGGTGCTGAACTAAAAATTACGTGTTATGACAGATAAAAAGTAAAATGCGGTCGACGGTCCACGCATCATTCACTAAAATGGCCAATAACTCAGATGGCAAACACAAATGAGAATGTAAGTGGTAAAAAGAAGGGCATTCAGTCAGGAAATGGTGAACCGTCAAAGGTTGAAGGCAATGAGCACAAAGTGGTGGGGGGAGAATCACTTAACAAATGGCGATGGCTAAAAAGACAGTGCCTGATACGCAACTTAGTTAAAACGATCTCCTCACAGCGAGAAGGCCAAGTGGAGGTCATCCAGACCACTAGGAGAGACTTAATAACCTGGAACTTGTGCCCAAGACGAGAGGACGAGTGGTGATGACAATGTGACACCACCTTGTGACAGATGGCAACATACAGATCATCGGAGGGTACGGAAGAACTGCGGCCATGTTTCCTGTCAGACCAACATGACCAGGAACTCACATAAACATCACTGTGCCTCCATCAAAAGTTAGCAAGTGACAGCTTTCCTGGATCAGTTGCACTATGGGATGGACAGTGTACAGCACACACCGGCTTTGAAGGGCACTGAGAGAGTCAGAGCAGATGACACAATTGAAAAACCTGCGTCACCGGACGTACTGCGTGCCCTGATACAGGGCTAAGAGCTCTGCTGTAAATACTGAGCAGTGTTCCAGAACCCGATACCAAAAAACATTGGTGCCAATGGCACCACGGTCAGTTCGAGAGTCACCAGTGAACACAAAGGAACTACCAAAAAGTTCCTGCGAAGGTTGTGAAACTGATGGTGACAAAGCAAGGCTGGAGTAGTGTCGTAAGGAGGCGAATGAAGACCACAGTGAACATGGGCCACCGCACAAAGCCAATGTGGTGAAGGGTTCACACCCATCAGCAAAGTGGCAGGTAGCACAACGTTAAACTGCTGGAGCAAGAGCCAAACGCGAACTCCAGGCGGTAAGAGAGAAGAGGGTCATGCCCCATACTGGCAATCAAAGGAGTCATTGAAGGAAGCACAGGATGGGTGGCCACGCCTGGCTGACAAATGACAGGCAAACCTGCACGGCTGAAGGACAGCAGTAGTTCCGCAGCTTCTGCATTTAGGACCTCGAATGGGTAGTGTAAAAGGCACCTGTGGCCAAACGGATGCCATGATGGTGGATAGCGTTGAGATGGCGTAAGAGGGATGGACAAGCAACTGCATAAACGAAACAGCCATAGTCTAGTTTCAAAAGGACAAAGGACCGGTATAAACAGAGGAGGGTGGTTCCATCTGCACCCCAGGAGGTACCACTGAGGATTCGTATGACACTGAGGGACCACATACAGCAGGCTGCCAGGTAAGACACATGGGAGTACCAAGAAAGTTTCCTATCGAACATGAGGCACATGAATTTTGTAGTTTCAATAAATGGAAGAGCAACAGGCCCAAGATGTAAAGACGGTGGAATAAACCAATTGCGCTGCCAGAAATTCATAAAAATGGTTTTGTCAGAGGAAAAACGAAAGCGATTGTTGATGCACCATGAGTAAAGATGATCAAGACATCGCTGAAAATGCCGCTCAATGAGACAAGTCCATGGATAACTGCAATAGACGGCAAAATCGTCGACGAAAAGGGAGCCAATGATGCCTGTTGGGAGACAGGTTTAATGGTGATAGCGAAGAGGATGAGACTCAAGACGGAACCCTGAGGTACACCTTTTTCCTGGATAAAGGTGTCTGACAAGGCACACCCACATGTATCTTGAAAACTCTGTCTTTTAAAAATTCCTGAGGGAAACAGGGCATGTGGCCATGGAAGCACCACATGTAGAGAGAACGGAGGATACCAATACTCCAGCAGGTGTCGTAGGCTTTCTCCAAATCGAAAAACACGGCCACAGTCTGGGATATCCATACAAAACCATTCATGAAATGGGTGGACAAAGTAACAAGATGGTCAACTGCACAAAGGCACAATCTAAATCCACACTGTGCAATGGTTAATAAACTACGACACTCGAGCCACCATACCAGCTGGGCACGAATCATACATTCAATCACCTTGCAAACACAGCTGGTGACAGAAATAGGGTGGTAGCTAGGAGGAAGGTGTTTGTCCTTACCGGGCTTAAGTACGTGTATGACACTGGCTTCACGTCAGTGTCTAGTAAACGTGCCCTTCGCCCAGATGCAGTTGTATGAATGAAGCAGAAAGTGCTTGCCCACAAGAGAAAGGTGCTGCAACATCTGAATGTGAACATCGTCTGGCCCTGGGGCAGAGGACTGGGATGAAATGAGAGCACGATCAGCGCCCTAACAGTAAAGGCGGCATTGTAACGCACAATTCTGAGAAGAGAAGGGTATCGCCTGAGCCTCCTCCACCTGTTTATGATGGAGGAAGGCAGGTTGATACTGGGAGGAGCTCGATATCTCCACAAAATGGTGGCCCAAGGCGTTAGAGACAGAAGCAGAGTCCACTATGACATCATCTGCTACTGTCAGGCTGGAAATGGGGGAATGTGACCTTCAGAGGAGGTTGGCCCATACAACAGAAAGGAGAGTGGAAATATTACAAGAACTAGTGGATGAAATCCACCTAGCTTTTTTGCTATCCCAAAGGTGACGACACTGTGCACGCAACTGTTTATACTTAATGCAGTTTGCCATCGAAGGATGATGGTTAAAGAAGCAGAGAGCATGTCTCCATGTGTGAATTGTGTTGATGCAAAGACTGGGGCATGGCATGGTAAAGAGAAAGTGCAAGGAATGGAACGCTCTGGGGCGGTAAGGGTAATGTTTGTAAGATATTCTACTTAATCATCACAAATGGGGAAATGTTGTTCGTCGAAGGTCGCCAGGGAGGAGTAAAGCCTCCAGTCAGCCTCAGTAAGCTGCCATTTGGGTGCGCACATAGGTGGGGCAGGAAGAGAGCGCATGTGGGCACTAAGGAGGCATCTACTTTTTTTTTTATCACCCAATGGACTGCAATGATTCCTGATCGGAGAGGTACATTTGGATTTCTACCTTGGTCAGACCATTGAGCAGCCTAGTTTAAATAACACCACAGGAAGAATTCAGCGTTTGATGGGCCTCAACACGAACAGGATAGCCATGGAAGAGTGAAGCTGCAAGCAGTTGTGCTTGAGAGTCAGAAGTAGACTCCAAAAGCAAAGAGCTATTGCATAAACGAGAGTAGAATTTCACAGGGCCAGCAATTGCATCAACACCTTTATAAATAATAAATGGGATACCATACGAAGGACTGACCATCTTCAGTATGCGAAACCACAAGGAACCATGATGCAGCTGGGAGGGTCTGAATCGTTAGCCCCATTCTGCTTATGTTTCGTAGATACTGACTGTGAAGATTTAGAATTTTTGACTGCTATGTCCATGCAAGCACACAGCACGATAATAACTAAAATGTGTAAGGCTATGTACACTGTTCTGAAGAATGATTTCATTAGGTAAAGTACATCACTTATGTAGTAGTGGTATATCAATTGTGTTAGGTTGGATATAATATTTTTACATTTTTAGATATGTTTGAAACTCCATATATTCTAATAAACTATAGGAGTGGCCAATGAAGTATCTTTTACCATGCTCCTAAGTATCTGGCGATTTTCAATTCTCTGCTTGACGTCTACCGGCAACCTGCATTTACTGCTCTTAAATTTTCAACACATGAATGACAACTGTATTTCAATAAAATTCAGCAATGAACTCTCTATAACAATGACATGTTTCAGTTATTTTAGAATTTAGTGAGCAAGCAGAGACAAGAAACATTATGATGAACAAACAGTTGACTCAAACAACATTTTGCTCATCATATTACGGCAATTTCCCATCCATATATCGGTGCTTTAGATCTATGTTTCTCAATACGGTCAATGAATCCATTGCCACTCACTAAAATTTAGTATTATTGCATAACTGAATGTTGTCATCTCAGTTCCCTGATGCTGAAATGTCAGAAGTCCGACCATTTAAGCCTAACAAAGCACATCATACTTAGTTGTAAACTTTGAAAATCAACAGTGCTGAGGAGCAGTATCAGGTTTATTGCTATTGTTGAACCCATGTTCATTTTTTGTGCCGCAGTTCAGATATTCTGTGGGGACATATTAACCCTAGAATACTACTGATAGTCAATTTAACCAACAACTCAATAACCTCCCCCCCCCCCCTTATTGCGGCTGGGAGGGGCACACCATCTTGACAGCAGTGTCTGGGGGGTCTAGTTGGTTGCATGATTCTGCTGGCAAAAGTGACATATACCACTGTCCAATCAGGTAAACCACCTTTCGTCCCAAAGTTACAGGGCTGAATCAACGAAGGTACAGGTCTGCATGTAAATGCTGATACATCGAAACGACCAATGTGTAAAATTCACAATCAAAATTGACTTTGCAATTCAATGAACGTTTAGTATTAAGCAAACAATTTGC
This sequence comes from Schistocerca nitens, assembly GCF_023898315.1. Lineage (NCBI taxonomy): Eukaryota > Metazoa > Arthropoda > Insecta > Orthoptera > Acrididae > Schistocerca > Schistocerca nitens. The sequence goes on along the minus strand of NC_064614.1, from coordinate 581,199,879 downwards.
TATAGGTGTCTAATTCGATGTTTGTGAAAAGAACGTTTTGGTTTCAAGCAGGTTGTGATACCTATTCCATAACATTCATTTTCTTTTTAGGTTCTGACAATTTTCCCAAAACCGAGAGTTTTGGAAGCAATGAATCAGCTCTTGACATACTACATGATGATTCTAATGAAGAATGCATCATCAAGCAAGATGACACCATTTCTGATGACACTATCGACTTCACATCCAACTGGGATGAAGAAACACTCAACACAAACATGGCCCAAATTGAGAAGGAAGTGTTTGTTGGCAAAAACAAGACTGCAAAACAATCAAATATTCACCCCAGAAATACTGGCCCAAAAAATCTGCAGAACACAAGTAACAACGAAGAAGAGTTCCTCAGAACCTTCCCAGTTGTCAGTCACAACATCGTTCTGTGGAGACAACTTCCAATATGCCTTTAAGTCATCTGAAGGCGAGCTAATGTCTAAGACAGGAATATCCTGGAAAACGAAAAGTCTGTGTAAAACTACTGGTGAAACATCACCAATGAACATAGTCCATATTCACCAAGGACTGACTGCTTTCACTGGATATACATGAGACATTCTAAAATGTTTTGAGATATTTTTCTCTGATGACATTCTCAACAAAAAGTTACTTAGCACGAATGCTGAAATCGCTGAGCAATGCACAGAGTATGAACTCATCAGTTAGACATCGGAAACCAGCAAAAGTGTGCTGAAAGCTACTCTGGGGCTGCTTATACTCAGCACTGGCCTGAAGACAAATCACCTTCCAACCCACATTCTTTTCAACAAGAATAGATGTGATGCCCAGTTTTTGGCTACAATTTCCCAGGCTCGATTTGACTGTATCATAAACTGCCTTTGATTTGACATCAGAACTTCATGAGATCCCAATGATAAGCTACCTCCAGTGAGAAAGGTTTTGGATATGTTGCGAGAGAACTGTCAGCAACACTGTAAACCTGGTGCCTAAGTCATTATTCACGAGGTACTTGTTGGATTCCATGATCAGGTCGCATTCAAGATGTACATTCCCAACAAGTCAGACAATATGAAATGAAAATCATAATGATGTATGAAGTGGGACAAAATACATGATACAAGCAGGGCCATATTTGGGGAAGGGTACGACTCTGGCTGGAACACCTGCAGCAGATTTTTTTGTGGGGAAACTCATTCAATCTATCAAAGGCTTGAATCGAAATTTAACGTTGGACAATTGGTTCATGTCCATTCCACTTTTCAAGAAGGTGAAGTCTGACTACAAGCTCAACACCCTGGGAAAAATTTGGGTGACTAAGAGGGAACATCAAGTTGAATTCGTCGACATAAATTTTGTAAACCAGCATACAATTACATCCTTCTTCATTTACGGTGGTTACTTGACGAGACAAAATCTGGCGTTGATACATTCGACCAGATGTGCCACGCTGCAAATGCCGGCAGAAAAACAAAGCAATGGCAAATCTGTTATTTGTACAATGTGATAAATATTGCCACAATAAATGCCTACACCATTTGTACGCATTATTTCTATGGGGCCCATGATGTGGAATGGAGTGAACAGAATCTGTCTTGGCTGGATTTCGTGTTCTCCCTCACAGATGCTTTGTCGAAGGAACGGCTCAGAAATTATATTGCAGGGCAACATTGGAATGTGAAGCAGAGAATAGAAAATATGTTGAAGATACAAATGTCTTTGAACAGTGTCCAAAACAAAAGGAAGAAGAACGCCATCTCTCCTCCAGCAATTTCCAACACAGACCAAGGAGCCGCATCCCACATCCAGCCCTCTCAGTCTAAAAAACACCACATTTGCAGAGAGAGCAGCTATAAGCTGAGAAGGATGAGGAAAAGCAACCATGTAGTGTGTTATGCACCTGTATACTGGGAACATCATGAGATTCTGTGCAATACATGCCATCAGCAACGCTCATGCAGGATGAAGGAATTCACATAGTGGGGATGAGTTACCTCTCCCCCAGAGCATTTTTCCTTCGAAGTCAATTTCGTACAATTCCTCAATGCAACATTTATAGTCAAGAGGCCATTTGCAATGTGTAGTCATATGCTTTAGTCAAGTGCAGCTTTGATTTATTTTTTGTATCTTTTTGAGATACTGTATTCATTTTTATATCAGATATTCTGATTATTAGAGAAAGCTTTTGACAATGTTAACTGGAATACTCTCTTTCAAATTCTAAAGGTGGCAGGGGTAAAATACAGGGAGCGAAAGGCTATTTACAATTTGTACAGAAACCAGATGGCAGTTATAAGAGTCGAGGGGCATGAAAGGGAAGCAGTGGTTGGGAAAGGAATGAGACAGGGTTGTAGCCTCTCCCCGATGTTATTCAATCTGTATATTGAGCAAGCAGTGAAGGAAACAAAAGAAAAATTCAGAGTAGGTATTAAAATTCATGGAGAAAAAGTAAAAACTTTGAGGTTCGCTGATGACATTGTAATTCTGTCAGAGACAGCAAAGGACTTGGAAGAGCAGTTGAACGGAATGGACAGTGTCTTGAAAGGAGGTTATAAGATGAATATCAACAAAAGCAAAACGAGGATAATGGAATATAGTCAAATTAAGTCGAGTATCATGCTCGAGTATCATGTCGTTTTTGGAAACCCAGAATCTACTATGTAGGAATCAACATGGATTCCAGAAACAGCGATCGTGTGAGACCCAACTCGCTTTATTTGTTCATGAGACCCAGAAAATATTAGATACAGGCTCCCAGGTAGATGCTATTTTTCTTGTCTTCCGGAAGGCGTTCGATACAGTTCCGCACTGTCGCCTGATAAACAAAGTAAGAGCCTACGGAATATCAGAGTAGCTGTGTGGCTGGATTGAAGAGTTTTTAGCAAACAGAACACAGCATGTTGTTATCAATGGAGAGACGTCTACAGACGTTAAAGTAACCTCTGGCGTGCCACAGGGGAGTGTTATGGGACCATTGCTTTTCACAATATATATAAATGACCTAGTAGATAGAGTCGGAAGTTCCATGCGGCTTTTCGCGGATGATGCTGTAGTATACAGAGAAGTTGCAGCATTAGAAAATTGTAGCGAAATGCAGGAAGATCTGCAGCGGATAGGCACTTGGTGCAGGGAGTGGCAACTGTCCCTTAACATAGACAAATGTAATGTATTGTGAATACATAGAAAGAAGGATCCTTTATTGTATGATTATATGATAGTGGAACAAACACTGGTAGCAGTTACTTCTGTAAAATATCTGGGAGTATGCGTGCGGAACGATTTGAAGTGGAATGATCATATAAAATTAATTGTTGGTAAGGCGGGTACCAGGTTGAGATTCATTGGGAGAGTCCTTAGAAAATGTAGTCCATCAACAAAGGAGGTGGCTTACAAAACACTCGTTCGACCTATACTTGAGTATTGCTCATCAGTGTGGGATTCGTACCAGATCGGGTTGACGGAGGAGGTAGAGAAGATCCAAAGAAGAGCGGCGCGTTTCGTCACAGGGTTATTTGGTAACTGTGATAGCATTACGGAGATGTTTAATAAACTCAAGTGGCAGACTCTGCAAGAGAGGCGCCCTGCATCGCGGTGTAGCTTGCTCGCCAGGTTCCGAGAGGGTGCGTTTCTGGATGAGGTATCGAATATATTGCTTCCCCCTACTTATACCTCCCGAGGAGATCACGAATGTAAAATTAGAGAGATTAGAGCGCGCACGGAGGCTTTCAGACAGTCGTTCTTCCCGCGAACCATACGCGACTGGAACAGGAAAGGGAGGTAATGACAGTGGCACGTAAAGTGCCCTCCGCCACACACCGTTAGGTGGCTTGCGGAGTATAAATGTAGATGTAGATGTAAGTCGGGTGATGCTGAGGGAATTAGATTAGGAAATGAGACACTTAAAGTAGTAAAGGAGTTTTGCTATTTAGGGAGTAAAATAACTGATGATGGTCGAAGTAGAGAGGATATAAAATGTAGACTGGCAATGGCAAGGAAAGCGTTTCTCAAGAAGAGAAATTTGTTAACATCGAGTATAGATTTAAGTGTAAGGAAGTCATTTCTGAAAGTATTTGTATGGAGTGTAGCCATGTATGGAAGTGAAACATGGACGATAACTAGTTTGGACAAGAAGAGAATAGAAGCTTTTGAAATGTGGTGCTACAGAAGAATGCTGAAGATACGGTGGGTAGATCACGTAACTAATGAGGAGGTATTGAATAGGATTGGGGAGAAGAGAAGTTTGTGGCACAACTTGACTAGAAGAAGGGATCGGTTGGTAGGACATGTTTTGAGGCATCAAGGGATCACAAATTTAGCATTGGAGGGCAGCGTGGAGGGTAAAAATCGTAGAGGGAGACCAAGAGATGAATACACTAAGCAGATTCAGAAGGATGTAGGTTGCAGTAGGTACTGGGAGATGAAGAAGCTTGCACAGGATAGAGTAGCATGGAGAGCTGCATCAAACCAGTCTCAGGACTGAAGACCACAACAACAACAACATTCTGATTATTTTATTAGGTATATGTACTTCTTGTGTTTCCACATTTTTTGTCAAGTTACTTTTGATACTCCCAAAGACACACATTTATAATCTGTGGCTGGACATTATGGTCTTAGTGAGAGAAATGACCAAGGCAGGTACTTATTAGATTTCTGTGTGTGTAACGACTTGACTGTCTGTAACACTATGTACCACCTTCACCCAAGACGACTGTACACTAGCATATCACCTGGTGATAGGCTTAGAAACTTCATCCTAGTGTGAAGATGTTGGAACACTTGAGTGATGGACTGTAAGACCTTTCTTGGAGCTGACTGTGGAAGTGCTCACAGTCTGCTGTCCAACCCACCAAGAAGGGCGGCGAAAGACAACTACAACTCACAAACAAGGAAGCTCTTCAGCAATTCAGTTAGTTTGTAAGTCCAGGATTCCATAACATCAGCCTTAATAAAGATGCACCAGCATCAAAAACATGGGATCAAATGACAGAGGTCATTTCCCCACACTTCTGACATCAGAATGACCACGAGGTGCAAAGCATCTTTAGATATTACAACCCACACTACAACTAACAGAAGAGAGAAGTAATCTGAAGAAAACTTGTATCCACAACACACAGGATCAAGACAGATATAAGATCCTTTGCACAGAAATACAACGGTATTGCAGAGAGGAAAAATCACACTTCATTAATGGTATCTGTGATGAAACGGAGCAAAATCATAATCACAATCACGTACGTGATCTCTTCAAGAAACTCAAAAGCATCACCAGTGAATTTAATCCTTGTGTTTGGGTGGTAGATGATGGGAATGGCAACCCTATAGGACACAAGGAAGAAGCTGTTGCTTGATGGAAACAGTGCAGTGAAAGGCTATATTCTGGGATTAACAATTAACAACAGTATGGAAAGTGAAGTATTTGATAAACTTAAATTGGAAGCTACAATCTTACCCAGCAAAACAGAGAATGCATTACTACATGCACTAAAAGTGTACAAGAATATGGGAAACAAGGGAGTGGCCAGAAGACTGATCAAAGTCTCTCTTCACCCCACTACACAAGAAAGGGTCAATCAGGAACTGCTCCAACTACTGAATCATTGCTCTCATATCCCATGCAAGTGAAATTTTGCTCTACAGCCTGAACCAGCATTTAAACCCATACATTCAGCCTCACATATCCACAGAATAAGCAGGTTCTGCTTAAGGAAATGGAACTCATGAACAGATACTCAACATATGACAAATAATTAAGAAATCGGAGGAGTTGTGTGTTCCTGTCTTCATTTGCTTCCTTGATTGTAAGAAAGCCTTTGACTGTGTTGTCTGGGACAAGTTGTGACAGGTGCTTGCAGAGGTTGGTGTCCCACAATTTGACAGCACTGATCAGAAGTCTGTACAATAACCACCTCGTATCTGTGAAGACAAGTGCTGGCACGTCTAATTTCTTCAGTGTATTAAAAGATGTGCAACATCTACATCTATGCAGAACAAGTCATTAGAAATACTCTTGATGGCTGGACTAAAGGCATCTTAATTGGTGATAGAACTACACTACTGGCCATTAAAATTGCTACACCACGAAGATGACGTGCTACCGACGCAAAATTTAACTGACAGGAAGAAGATGCTGTGATATGCAAGTGATTAGCTTTTCAGAGCACTCACACAAGGTAGGCGCCGGTGGCGACACCTACAACGTGCTGACATGACAAAAGTCTCATACACAAACAGCAGTTGACCGGCTTTGCCTGGTGAAACATTGTTGTGATGCCTCGTGTAAGGAGGAGAAATGCGTACCATCATGTTTCCGACTTTGATAAAGGTCTGATTGTAGCCTATCGCAATTGCGGTTTGTCATATCACGACATTGCTGCTCACGTTGGTTGAGATCCAATTACTGTTAGCAGAATATGGAATCGGTGGGTTCAGGAGGGTAATACGGAACGCCGTGCTGGACTCCAACAGCCTCATATCACTAGCAGTCGAGATGACAGGCATCTTATCCGCATGGCTGTAATGGATCGTGCAGCCATGTCTCGATCCTTCAGTCAACAGATGTGGACGTTTGCAAGACGACAACCATCTGCACGAACAGTTCGACAATGTTTGCAGCAGCATGGACTATCAGTTCGGAGACCATGGCTGCGGTTACCCTTGATGCTGCATCACAGACAGGAGCGCCTGCCATGGTGTACTCAACGACAAACCTGGGTGCACGAATGGCAAAACGTCATTTTTTCGGATGAATCCAGGTTCTGTTTACGGCATCATGATGGTCGCATCCGTGTTTGGTGACATCACGGTGAACGCACATTGGAAGCGTGTATTCGTCATCGCCATACTGGCGTATCACCGAGCGTGATGGTATTGAGTGCCATTGGTTACACATCTCGGTCACCTCTTGTTCACATTGACAGCACTTTGAACAGTGGACGTTACATTTCAGATGTGTTATAACCTGTGGCTCTACCCTTCATTCAATCCCTGCAAAAGCCTACATTTCAGCAGGATAATGCACGACCGCATGTTGCCCGTCCTGTACGGGCCTTTCTGGATACAGAAAATGTTCAACTGCTGCCCTGGCCAGCACATTCTCCAGATCTCTCACCAATTGGAAACGTCTGGTCACTGGTGGCCGAGCAACTGGCTCGTCACAATGCGCGTCACTACTCTTGATGAACTGTGGTATCGCGTTGAAGCTGCATGGGCAGCTGTACCTGTACACCAAGCTCTGTTTGACTCAATGCCCAGGCATATCAAGGCCGTTATTATGGCCAGAGGTGGTTGTTCTGGGTACTGACTGAGTACCCGTTTATCATCTGCATTTCTTCTGGTGTAGCAATTTTAATGGCCAGTAGTGTATTAACAGCCTCCAATTTTCTGACGACACCATGCTTTTAGCCAGCAGTGAAGACAAACTTGCTGAGTTATTAGCAAAAGTAAAGGACATTAGTCTGTCACATGGATTGGACCTCAGCCTTAGCAAGTCTAAACTCATGATAACTGAAGAGTAAAAGTTCAACTCACAGGTCGATTAAAGGAACTGGAAGTCATGTATTTCTTCACCTGTCGTGGGTCAACAATCTGTGACACAGGAAGCTATGAGAGGAGAGGAGGAGGAAATTAGTGTTTAACGTCCCGTCGACAATGAGGTCATTAGAGACGGAGCGCAAGCTCGGGTGAGGGAAGGATGGGGAAGGAAATCGGCCGTGCCCTTTCAAAGGAACCATCCCGGCATTTGCCTGAAGCGATTTAGGGAAATCACGGAAAACCTAAATCAGGATGGCCGGAGACGGGATTGAACCGTCGTCCTCCCGAATGCGAGTCCAGTGTGCTAACCACTGCGCCACCCCGCTCGGTCAGGAAGCTATGAGGATGAGGTATGAAGACATATTATGCTAGGGTGAGTCACTATGAAGAAGTTCACCAAGATCTGGCAGAACACAGCAATAAGGAATACCACAAATGTTTGATTTGTTGAAACACTCATGTTTTCATGTTTTTCATCTTCTTTTATGGTTGGGAGACATGGACCTTGAAAGCCAGAGACAAACAGTGCATTGATGCATTTGGCCTTTGGTGCTGGAGCAGGATGCTGTGCGTAAAATGGACTGAAAGAACAAATGTGTCCATTATTGAGAAACTCAATATCACCAAGCACCTTTCTTTTCGTGTCAATCAAAAAATTCTCCAGTTCGTTAGCCATATTTTCAGAAGAGATGGAAAAAACCTGGAGAAAATAACATGGGAGGGAAGATCGAGGGCAAGAGAGTGAGAGGAAGAGCGAGAACAGGTGGACTGACCAAATCAGGAAGATCTTGGGTCTACCTCTTCATTAGGTTCTAAGAGAAGCTGGTAACGATTTGGAATGGAGATGCTTGGTTCATGGGATCATGAAGCTCAGCAATGAGCAGAACGACTTGTGATGTGATGACTTTTGATTCATTATATAAACTGACGTAGTATTTTTCTTCTTCTTCGGTTGTTTCTGTAAATGGTCTTGCTGCAGTGGTAACACCAGTTCCCGTCAGATTACCAAAGTTAAGTGCTGCCAGGGTGGGCTGGCACTTGGATGGATGACTACTGGGTTTGCCAAGTACTGTCAGCAAGCAGGGTGCACTCTGCCCTTGTGAGGCAAACTGTGGAGCTACATGATTGAGAAGTACCGGTTCCAGTCTCATAAATTGACACATGGCCGGGAGAGCAGTGAGTTGACCACATGCCTCTCCATATCTGCATCCAGCAATGCTCGTGTGCCGAGGATGACACGGCAGCTGGTCAGTACTGTTGGGTCTTCATGACCTGCTCGGGCAGAGTTCAGTTTTAGTTTTTGTTGTTTCTGTAACTACTGTTTGTATTCAATGCTCCTGGCATGCAATCACTCAAATTATCGTGAAAAAGTTGATGCAATTTTCTTCTGAGTACTTAATCCATATTGTTCCCAGTGGGTGAAAAACATATATCAACACCCTTTTGTTTGTGAACTTATGTGGTGTGAATTTTTTGCAATTTATTGCAATGGAAACTTCCCTACATTAAAGGTTTTATAATTCTATCGCTGTTTCACTTTTAATCATTTTCCTGGCCAAACCTAGCTGTGGTAGTCGAACTGATGAAGGTACTGCCATGAAAGGTTTCAAAATTGGTATAGTATTCTAGGCTTAATGTTAGCATTAAATTGTCTCCTGTACAAACATATACGAGGTGTGGCTAGAAAAAAACCGGACTAGTACTGGTGAAACAATAAAACGAATGCAATAAGGCTGAAAGTCGCGTGGCCTGTCACGTGACTCTCGCTCCGCCTACTGCTCGAGTTTCATCTGCCTCCTGCACTCAGTCTGCCCGTGGCGTCTGTTTTAAGTAGTTGACGTTTTGTCTGTGCGTCGGAAAATGTTGAGTGTACAGAAAGAACAGCGTGTTAACATCAAATTTTGTTTCAAACTAGGAAAATCTGCAAGTGAAACGTTTGTAATGTTACAACAAGTGTACGGCGATGATTGTTTATCGCGAACACAAGTGTTTGAGTGGTTTAAACGATTTAAAGATGGCCGCGAAGACACCAGTGATGACACTCGCACTGGCAGACCATTGTCAGCAAAAACTGATGCAAACATTGAAAAAATCGGTAAACTTGTTCGACAAGATCGCCGTTTAACAATCAGAGCAGTGTCTGAGTTAACAGGAGTTGACAAGGAAAGTGTCGAACAAGTTTACCGATTTTTTCAATGTTTGCATCAGTTTTTGCTGACAATGGTCTGCCAGTGCGAGTGTCATCACTGGTGTCTTCGCGGCCATCTTTAAATCGTTTAAACCACTCAAACACTTGTGTTCGCGATAAACAATCATCGCCGTACACTTGTTGTAACATTACAAACGTTTCACTTGCAGATTTTCCTAGTTTGAAACAAAATTTGATGTTAACACGCTGTTCTTTCTGTACACTCAACATTTTCCGACGCACAGACAAAACGTCAACTACTTAAAACAGACGCCACAGGCAGACTGAGTGCAGGAGGCAGATGAAACTCTAGCAGTAGGCGGAGCGAGAGTCACGTGACAGGCCACGCGACTTTCAGCCTTATTGCATTCGTTTTATTGTTTCACCAGTACTAGTCCGGTTTTTTTCTAGCCACACCTCGTATTACTGTTCAGCAGTTGTCTACCATTAAAATCAGTTCACTACTGACTACATTTGGATTCAGGAAAATTGCAGTAGTGGTAGATATTCATAAAACTCAAGATACATGGAATGCATCGCCATGGTTGACTATATGGTGAAATTTGCTTCCTGTTTGCCCCACATCTGCCCTAGTGCTTAACCAGGCTAGTCGCACTGCTTCCCTTCTCACCTTTCTGAAATCACAAACTAAAATACATGTGTGACCTCAACAACCAAAGCTTCATCTGTGAATGTAAAACAACCTCTCTGTTAGGCTATTACACAAAGTAAAAACATTACCCTCAACAGCCAAAGCTTAATCTGTGAGTGCACGATGACCCTGCATTTTTTAATGATGAATTTGGGAAAAATCTTGATCTTATAGAAGTAAATGTGGTACTTTCATTGCAGATGCAGAAAAGAGAAAGAGGACAGAAAAACTGATACAATTAAGCTTTCGACTGTACTGTGAGTCAATGATGAAATAATCTTAGATCATTAGTAAAGTCATGGCATTGTGTTGTTGCAATGTTTTGACAAGTTTCTTACTCATCATCTTCACGTGAAGTGTCAGATTCATGACCAGTTTGTTCCTTCATAGCCTCTGGACAGCAGACTCCTCTGCCAAGGGCCTGACAGGCAGGCCAATTGCATGCCTCCAGAAGAGATGTGGTGACGTGGTGGGGGACCTACAGCCAGGAGTTGCATTTCAATAAAATCAGACAGCTGAGTCTTGGCTATGGGAGGAAACTATAGAAGTTGTCTGGTAAATTTGTCAGAATAGTTGATTTGGTTTAACTTTGTTTATGCATGGTTCTCAGCCTGGTGGTTGGTAAATATATTTGTACAAAACTACTTAGTCGAGTAATTAGAAAAATGATTTTCCCAGGTAGATAGTAAATGGCTGAGCTGCTGCCCCCAGACCAACTCAGCTAGGATTTGTATCCTAGCATTGAACAGATCTGAACATTATTGGTTATGTTCATTAGCAGTGAACCTATTTGTCAGTATTTCTACTTCTTTAGGTTTCGTATCAAGGCTCAATGGAAAGATGACACTTGGTTACTGCTTATATGGGACAGACAGCATTACTTGCATGCCCCCTGAGCCACTGTTGACTCTAAGATCCATGTTTGTATCCTTAAACTGCATCCAGTAGCAGGAAGGTGTAATACAGCTTACAGACTTGTTTCTGTGGCTTCCCACAGATGGGCATCAGTGCACTGGATCCTATGCCAATTTTCTTCTTTTTTTTCTCTTAATGAAAAGTGGTGCAATTTTCAAACTTTGTCAGTAAGTTCTCCAAAAAGGATATTGTTAGCACTATGGAAATCTCTTCGGTCAGTTCATTCTGTGGAAATATCTTCCATCAACTCATTCTACTGAAATCTCGCCCTCAATTCATTCTTATGGAAATCTTTTTAATCACTTCATTTTTATGACTGTTTTGCTTATTTCCATTTTGATTTCTGCTTCTACCCCTTACAGGGTGTTTATGACTGCAAATTTTATATTTGATTTCCTCTTACAATGCTGACTATCTTATAGTGCATGGTCCACAGTAGCCACCACACAACCATCAACTAAATTGTGCCTGAACACACATTTATCCATTTGCTGTTTTCTCATTTAGTAGTTTGTAAATGACTCACCAATGGACTCAATTTCTGTCTTAAGGTGAACCATCCTTGTGTAACATCATGTTTTGGTTGTGGCTTCAATACTTTGTTTTCCAGGCTGAGAGATACATTCCAAAACATAAGATCGTTACAGAACACCATGCAAACAATTTTGGAACATTCAGCTTTGGGGACATGGTAACCTTATATATATATATATATATATATATATATATATATATATATATATATATATATATATATATATATATATATATAACAGAGGGAAACATTCCACGTGGAAAAAATATATCTAAAAAGAAAGATGATGAGACTTACCAAACAAAAGCGCTGGCAGGTCGATAGACACACAAAAAAACACAAATATACACACAAAATTCTAGCTTTCGCAACCAACGGTTGCTTCGTCAGGAAAGAGGGAAGGAGAGGGAAAGATGAAAGGATGTGGGTTTTAAGGGAGAGGGTAAGGAGTCATTCCAATCCCGGGAGCGGAAAGACTTACCTTAGGGGGAAAAAAGGACAGGTATACACTCGCACACACACACATATCCATCCACACATACAGACACAAGCAGACATATTTAAAGACAAAGAGTTTGGGCAGAGATGTCAGTCGAGGTGGAAGAGTAGAGGCAAAGAAGTTGTTGAGAGACAGGTGAGGTATGAGTGGCGGCAACTTGAAATTAGCGGAGATTGAGGCCTGGTGGATAACGAGAAGAGAGGATATACTGAAGGGCAAGTTCCCATCTCCGGAGTTCGGATAGGTTGGTGTTGGTGGGAAGTATCCAGATAACCCGGACGGTGTAACACTGTGCCAAGATGTGCTGGCTGTGCACCAAGGCATGTTTAGCCACAGGGTGATCCTCATTACCAACAAACACTGTCTGCCTGTGTCCATTCATGCGAATGGACAGTTTGTTGCTGGTCATTCCCACATAGAATGCATCACAGTGTAGGCAGGTCAGTTGGTAAATCACGTGGGTGCTTTCACACGTGGCTCTGCCTTTGATCGTGTACACCTTCCGGGTTACAGGACTGGAGTAGGTGGTGGTGGGAGGGTGCATGGGACAGGTTTTGCACCGGGGGCGGTTACAAGGATAGGAGCCAGAGGGTAGGGAAGGTGGTTTGGGGATTTCATAGGGATGAACTAACAGGTTACGAAGGTTAGGTGGACGGCGGAAAGACACTCTTGGCGGAGTGGGGAGGATTTCATGAAGGATGGATCTCATTTCAGGGCAGGATTTGAGGAAGTCGTATCCCTGCTGGAGAGCCACATTCAGAGTCTGGTCCAGTCCTGGAAAGTATCCTGTCACAAGTGGGGCACTTTTGTGGTTCTTCTGTGGGGGATTCTGGGTTTGAGGGGATGAGGAAGTGGCTCTGGTTATTTGCTTCTGTACCAGGCCAGGAGGGTAGTTGCGGGATGCGAAAGCTGTTGTCAGGTTGTTGGTGTAATGTTTCAGGGATTCCGGACTGGAGCAGATTCGTTTGCCACGAAGAACAAGGTAAGTCTTTCCGCTCCCGGGATTGGAATGACTCCTTACCCTCTCCCTTAAAACCCACATCCTTTCATCTTTCCCTCTCCTTCCCTCTTTCCTGACGAAGCAACCGTTGGTTGCGAAAGCTAGAATTTTGTGTGTATATTTGTGTTTTTTTGTGTGTCTATCGACCTGCCAGCGCTTTTGTTTGGTAAGTCTCATCATCTTTCTTTCAGATATATATATATATATATATATACAGAAGACATCTTATATCCTTCAAAAGCTGTTATATTAATACTTTTTATTATTTTCAACTAGTTTCAATCTTAAAGCATCATAAAGTTGAGGTATAACAGCACACGATTTAGGAACAAGAATGTAGTGGTATAAGGGAATAAATATATTTGTAACACACAAAAAAAATGTAGATGCAAATATTATCAACAAACGTTCCTCCAATCATATGTCAGAATATTTATGAGCATTTAGGAAGATTTTTTGTATTAAAAATGTGTTAACATTCTTGTAACACCACATTCACGAGTCTAAGTTATGTGCTTACAATAATTCCATTTTAGGTCAGCATGATGATTTAATTAAACAATGGAAAATCCAGGATGGACTGTAACAATATAATGAAAAGGATAGTTGCTATTCACCACACGGCGGAGATGCTAACTCACAGAAGGGCACAACAAAAAGACTGTTGTAAAGTTAGCTTTCGGCCAACAAGTCCTTTGTCAAAAATAGACAAAAAACACACACACAGAGATATGCAACTCCCACACACATGACCACAGTCTCTGGCAGCCGGAGCCAGACTTCAAGCAGCAGCATGTTATGGCAGAGGCAACTGGGTGGGGGTAAGGAGGAGGTTGGGGTTGGGAGGGAGAGGGATAACAGAGTAGGGGCGAGGGACTGTAAAGTTCTGCTGGGAACATGGAGGGATGACGTGGAGAGTAAGGCAACTAGGTGCAGTCGGGAGGTTAGACAGAAGGTGAGGGAGAGAGGTGGGGTACCACAATGGAGAGAGGTAAAAAGACTGGGTGTGTTGGTGGAATAGAGGGCTGTGTAGTGCTGAAATGGGAACAAGGGCAAGGACAATGCCTCACAAAGGTGAGGCCAGGAGGGTTACAGGACCATAGGATAATTGCAGGGAGAGTTCCCACCTGCACCATTCAGAAAAGCTGGTGTTGGTGGGAAGGATCCGGATGGCACAGGCTGTGAAGCAGTGATTGAAATGATGTCGTGTTGGGCCGCTTGCTCAACAACAGGGTGGTCCAGTTGTTTCTTGGCCACACATTGTCAGAGGCCATTCATACTGACAGACAGCTTGTTGGTTGTCATGCCCATGTAGAATGGAGCACAGTGATTGCAGCTTAGCTTGTAGATCACATGACTGCTTTTGCAGGTAGGGATAGGTGACGTTTGTGACCAGACTGGAGTTGGCGGTGGTGGGAAGATGTATGGGACAGGTCTTGCATCTGGGTCTACTACATGTATATGAGGCATGAGGCAAAGTGTTGGGAGCAGAAGTTGTGGAGGGATGGACGAGGATGTTGTAGATTTGGTGGGCTGCAGAATACCACTGTGGGAGGAGTGAGGAGGATAGTAGGAAGGGCATTTCTCATTTCAGGGCATGATGAGAGGTAGTGGCCTCAACATTTGTTAGTCATTGTCCTTACCCATCTACCCCTTCCCTGTTCCCATTCCAGCACTACACAGCCCTCTCCATGAACACAACTAGTCTTTTTACTTCTCCACTACCCTCCCCCTTTCTCTTGCCCTCTGCCTAACCTCCTGATGCATCTAGCTGCCCTAGTCTCCACCTCGTCCCAGCATGCTCCTAGCAGTAATTTATCGTCCCCCACCCCCACTCTGCTATCCCTCCCCCTCCCCGCCCCAGCCTCCTCCTCAACCCCACCCAGTTGCCTCTGCCATAATGCACTGCTGCTCACAGTCTGACTCCAGCTGCCAGAGACTGTGGTCGTGTGTGTGTGTGTGTGTGTGTGTGTGTGTGTGTGTGTGTGTGTGTGTGTGTGTGTGTGTGTTTGGTCTACTTCTGACAAAGGCCTTGTTGGCTGAAAGCTAACTTTATGACAGTCTTTTTGTTGTGACTTCTGCAACTCCATATTTCCGCAATATGATGATTTAATTAGCTACAGCCGGCCGGTGTGGCCGAGCGGTTCTAGGCGCTTCAGTCTGGAACTGCGTGTCCGCTACGGTCGCAGGTTCAAATCCTGCCTCGAGCATGGATGTGTGTGATGTCCTTAGGTTAGTTAGGTTTAAGTAGTTCTAAGTTCTAGGGAACTGATGACCTCAGATGTTAAGTCCCATAGTGCTCAGAGCCATTTGAACCATTTAATTAGCTACATCTTAACACCAACTAGTTCTCCTTAGCGAGGAAGGTATACAAACAAATCCCAAATTGTTGCACAGCCATGGGCTCCTGCGTGGCACCCCTCTATGCCAACCTGTTTATGGACTGTCTGCAGGAAACCTTCCCAGCCTCCCAAAACTCCAAACCCCTGATCTGATTCATGTTCATTGATAGTATCTTCATGATCTGGACTCATGACCAGGACACCCATATCCTCATTCCTTCACAACCTTTTTCTTCCATCCAATTCACTTGGTCCTTCTCAACCAAGCATGCCACCTTCCTGGATGTTGACCACCTCCTCTCTGAGGGCTCCATCAACACCTCTGCCCATATTAAACCCACCAACCAGCAACAATACCTGTGTTTCAACAGCTGCCATCCCTTCCACACCAAAAAATCCCTCCCCATCCAGCCCTAGCCACCTGGGGTCAGTGTATCTGCAATTATGTCAGCTCCCTTGACCATTATGCTAACGGTCTCACAAAGACCTTTACAGACAGGCACTATCCCCCCAGACATAGCAATAGTCTGTAAACAGATTTCCTGTGCCATAGCTCCACACGCCCCCCCCCCCCCCAAGAACCAGCTAAACAAAAAAGACGCCTCTTCCTTGTCACCAAATACCACCCCAGACTGAAGCAACTGAACTATGTCCTTTATCGGAGGTTTGATTATCTATCTTCATACCCTGAAATAAGGGACATCCTACCCAAGATCCTTCTCACCCATCCTAAAGAGGTTTTCCGTTGCCCATACAATCTCCACAACATCCTTGTCCATCTCTATGCCACTCCCAATACCAACGCCTTGCCACAGGGATTATATCCCTGTGCAAGACAAACGGTACAAGACCTGCTCAATCTGCCCACCCAATAGTTCCTATGGCAGTCCTGTCACAGTCTTACCCTACTCCATCAGTGGCCAAGCCACCTGTGAAAACAGCCAGTTCATGTACTGGCTCTGCTGCAATCATTGCTCAGCCTCTTATATTATTATGACTACCAACCAGGTGTCCACTAGAATGAATGGGCCCTGTTGAACCCTGGTCAAGAGCAAAGTGGATGATCCTGCTGCACAACATGCAGATGAACATAAAATGCTTGATCTATTTCAATGGCTACTTGACAACTCGACTCATCTGGGTATTATGCAGAAATAATATGTACTAAGATAATACATTGGACTAGAAAAGAACAGCACAGGAAATGTGAAAAACCTCAGCAAAGACCACATCAATTTGTCAGCACTGAACAATGGACTACCGTCAGCAATTCAAGATTAGGTAATTGTGATGAGGAACTACTCAAAATATATCCTCAAATATCAAGGAATAGATGGCGGCAGTTACACACAGAACCTAAGAAGTGGGTGTCATCATCGGTCCCTATTGTAATTATGAAATCAAATAACAACTTTGTATGACTAGAACAATGGTTGTGAGAAATTGGTACATTTGAAACTAGGAGGGTTGGCTGTGGTGCTCCACAGATACACTGCAGTCTTGACTTTGAAGAGGACCTGAGGGCGAGTACTCAAAACATTGCCCATACCATATGCCTCTACAGCATGCAGGTCAGAGTTAATTGTCTCTGCTTTGTGTGTACCATGAAGTGGGACATTTGAAAGTGCTCCGATCCTCAAACTGATCTTACATCCAAACAGTACATTTCTGGACATGGGTTCCTTATTAAAACTTCATCTAGTAAGTCCCCTCAACATCCCTAGAAGCCTGTAACACGAATTTTGAATCACCTTGATATACAATCATTTCACTGTTGCAGAAAATTAAAAATTTACTTGGACCAGCATAATAACTGCAATTGCACAATCTGGTGCAACTCATCTGAGATAACAATGATCAATAAAGCAGAGGAAGTTACTTTCCTCATCGACATTACTGTATCCAAAACCGATATTTACAAAACACATGCACAACAAGAAGATGGCAGAGGAGGTAAAATCCATTTAGAAACAGAATGAGTACCTCTGTTTCCATCTATATCTATACTCTGTGAACCAGTGTGAAGTGCATAGTAAAGAGTATGTCCCACTGTATGAGTTATAAGGGCTTTTTCCCATTCCATTCACTTACGGGGAGTGATTGTTTAAATGCCTCTGTGCATGCTGCAATTAAACTAATCTTTTAATCAGAACCCCTACGAGAGCAATGAGTAGGGGATTGAAGTATTTTGCTAGAGTCGTCATTTAAAGCCGGTTGTTGAAACTTTGTAGGATTCCTCAGCATAGTTTCAGTCTCTCTTCAAGAGTCTGTCAGTCGAGTTCTTCTAACATCTCCATGACACACTCCCACAAAGTCAAACAAACCTGTGACCATCCACGCTGCCCTTCTCTGTATATGTTCAATATCCCCTGTTAGTCCTATATGGTATGGATGCAATACACTTGAGCAACATCTCCTTTGTAGACTATTTGTGTTTCCCTAGTATTCTGCCAATAAACTTAAGTGTTCTACCTGCTTTATCCACAACTTATCTTATGTGATCTTTCCACTTAACATCTTTACTTAGTGTTACACCCAGATATTTGTATGAGTTTACCAATTCCAACTGTGACCCGCGTATATTATATTCATAGGATGTCGTTTTTTCAGTGAAGTGCGCAGTTTTATATTTCTGAGCATTTTAAGTAAGTTGGCAATCTTTGCACCACTCTGAAATATTATCAAGACCTTTTGTGGCTTAATACAGATTACTTCATTGAAGACAACTGCATAATCTGCAAAAAATCTGAGGTTATTACTAATTTCTTCTGGAAGGTCATTAATATACAACACAAACAGCAAGAGACCCAACACACTTCCCTTGTGTACACCCAAATGTTCTTCTACAATTGTCGATGACCATGTAATATTGCATCAAATGCTTTTTAGAAATTGATAAATGGCTTCCAGAACATCATGTGAGAAAAGTCTGAGTTGGGTTTTACATGCTCAATATTTTTTAAATTCATTCTGGCTGGCACGGACGAGGTCATTGTATTCGAGATACCTCATTATATTTGAGCTCGGAACATGTTCTAAGATTTTACAGCACATGGATGTCTAGGATACTGGATGGTAGTTCTGTGGATTGCTTCTTCTACCCTTCTT
This sequence comes from Schistocerca nitens, assembly GCF_023898315.1. Lineage (NCBI taxonomy): Eukaryota > Metazoa > Arthropoda > Insecta > Orthoptera > Acrididae > Schistocerca > Schistocerca nitens. Next base: position 581,181,113 of record NC_064614.1, on the reverse strand, counting down.
GTGTACATGTGTGACCTGTGTTGCTTTCCAACTGCTGCCACATTTTTGTTCAGGGGATCTATGATAGATTATAGTTAAAAGAGGGGCTAACTCAGCTGCAAATTGGATACAGAATCTGACTGATTTCCCATCGGGCCCTGGGGCTTTGTTCAATTTTAACAATTTCACGGTCTCTTAACCCCTCTAACACTAATATCTATTTCGCTCGTTTGCAGTGGTACGAGGATTAAACTGGCGCAGTACTTCTGCATTTTTGTTTGTAAAGAAACACATGAAAACGGAGATACGTATTTTGTGTCTTGTCCATAAGTGACTGGGCATTATCCCTGGTGCCATTAACAGCCTTTACACAAGACCAGAATTCATTTAGATCTTTTGACAACTGCTATGGTAGTCACAGAAGGCTTCACTCTCTACAGCCAGCTGTGTTTCATTCAGCTTCTGTCTGTCTATAGCCCTATGCTTTGTTTTATACCTATGGAGGGTCCCTCCCATCATGAACTGTTCTGCTGGGTACATATCTATCCAGTGCATAGTCAAATATTCTTTTGATCTTACACCAAAGTTCTACAAGCTCCTGAGCTGAGCTAATGGATTCAGGTTGCTCACAAAGGTATGACACTATTGCTCCTTTGCTGAACATATAAATATTTCTACTCATTTTAGTGCCCTTTTTACTTAGGCATTCACTGCTGTTATGACAGCCTCATGGCCACTGTACCATTTCCGGCGTGGATGTCCTCAAAGAGGACCAGTCTATTTGTTGCCATTAGATCTAGTAATTTCAATCATGAGTGAGGTTTTGAATATCTATTCCAGGTAATTTACCGAAAAGATATTTAGTAATGTTTCACAGGATTACTTGTCACTTCCACTGAACTGAAGTTTTCTCAAATGTTTCAGTTACATTAGGAGGTAAGTCTGGTGGTCAATAGGAGGATCCAATTATAATTTTATGGTCACACAATCTTGCATGCAGTTTCAATTTCCATCTTGGTGGATTTGAGTTTCCTGTCTACTGTGACAAAACACCATATCCATTTCACTATCCTTTCAGCACACCCTTAATTTTTCCCCAAATATCTCACTACTGTCAGCTTAGAAAGTTTTCACCATCTTTCTGTACCTAGTATTATGTGAGCTTCAATGCTTTTTTCTAATGCTTCAAATGACAGTACTTCATTGTGAATGCTTCAGTAGTTACCCAATATGATTTTAATATTCTCACCTGTAGGAGGCATTTCTCCAGATCTTACACTAATACTTCTGGGTTTCCTACAGCTATAGTTATCTGGATTGGATGGAGAGTCATCTAATCTAAAAAAAAACTTGTGTTCTCCAAACACAGAAGTCAGCTACCTGAGTAGCTGCCTCTGATGTGTAGAGCACAACTGACCACTTAGGAAGACCCTAGAACTCTCAATCCAATGCCTCAGTCTTGGAAGTCACAGCCGAGCCTCTCGGAGAACTTTCATAGTCTCTAGCTCAAGTCCTCCACTTGACTCAGAATGAGGGACCATGATCTGTTTTCAGAACAGTACTGCAGACTGTGAGCTTCACTGAAATTCCATGAGCAAGCCTGATGTTTTCAACCTTCTCCGATAGTCACTAGACTGCTCAAAGTATCACCTTTCAATCCAGATGACATGCACTGTTTTCTCCAAAGTGTGCCACAATCAGTTGGTTGCACACTGATTCCTCGATGGCTGCTGGAAGAGCCTCATTAACATGCTGAATGAGGCCCACAGGCATACAGACTGAGTGCACCTGCTGTTCTTTCTTTCCTATCTCTTGCTGCCATTGTGCCATATATTTGAACTGCCGATGACTAATAGACTCCCATCCATTTGCTTTTGCTGCCCCTCGACACATGACACAAAAGTTTCCCAACAGTGGAGGTGAGTCTCACTGGCTCAGTTTCAATTTCAGTGGAAGACAGCACCTTGAACTTGTTGGGTAGGTGGCGATGGGTGCAACATCCTGTGTTCTCCCTGATCCCTGTCTTCCTTATACAGGATGCCTAAACCTACAATTGACATACCACTCACAGTCAAGTGGATGAGTAATGATGGGTCCCATATTCCCTGTAGGAAAGACAGTATCTGCAGGAGAGGATAGTACTTGAGACACCTTTGATCTCTGGTACACAACTCTCTGCAGCCCTCCCAACATACCCACCCACAGCAGCTTCATATCACTTACAGTAGTCAGTGCAATTTTCAGCGCTTATGAATTGACCCTCTAGTAATAATATATAAACCAGCTTTATTGCAAAATGGACCGTGTGGAGTCTACAGGACACATTCTGGTGGAAACTACAGAAGGCAGCTGCAATAAACATCTGGAGAACAGTTTGTTTCTCTGACACCATATTTCGTGATAACTTGTTCAAGTCATTTATCATTACATCACAACATGTAAAAATGAGCAAGTCAATAAATAACAACAATAATAAATAATAATAATAACAATAACAATGTAACTAAATCTCAAATTGTTTTCCTGGGAAAAGATAGTAGAAAAATTCTTGCTAAATAATCCAAGTTCTCCTTAACGAGTTTTGAGGACATGCAACAATAAAATTGTATTTATGAAAGAAATCATTACCTGATCTTCACTTGGTCTTCTTCTCGCTTCAAGCAGTTATCCAAATGGAAATTTATATTCTTTTCTGGGATGTCAACATTGCATACTGGACAAGTAACTTTTTTTAAGGCTGGCTCTATATTTTGTACACTTTTCTTGGGGCTGGTAAACATGGCTGGTATTTTGATGGATGATTTTGAAGTTGATGGTCTCCCTACAGCCAGCTGAGAGGGGAAGATGATTTTTTGTGGAGTTACAACCTTTCTTAGGTCATTATCTGATATTTCTTTCACATTTGGGTTTGATATAATTTCTCTATTAAATAGTTCACAGTTACGTTTCTCTTCAGATATTATTGTAGCTTCCCGCTCACTTGGAATACATTTTATTTGTTGCTTACTATTTGCAAGCTTATCATCTGCATCGTCTGCTGAAGTAAATGGCACTTCATTCAATGTCAATGTGTTATGCTTATGTACCAGCATTGGCAAGAGTTTACCTTTAAACCCAACATACAAAGTGACAATGTCATCCAATATTCTATTGCTTCGAAGATGAGACTCGAATGTTTCCTTCATACATGTTGGACATTCTGTTCTGTACCCAAGAGATTTTCTGATGCATAATGAACAATCTGGAACAGAATGCACACACGTGGGCAATTCTTCTATTGTAAAATAATTTCTGCAAAAATAACAAATAATCCAAAACATTTCCAGAATGCCATGAAGTTTCAATGCAAAACATATTGTATCAGTAACTAAGGGATGAAACACTGATGTCTAGGAAACCTGATGGTATGACATGACCAGGACAGCCAGGAAACTACAGAGGCAAATGAAAAGCTGAACTATGTTAGTGATAAATGAGCAACTTACCTAGCAGAACAATGGATTTAAGTAAAGATGTAACAGAAGAAGCAATGCTAGGAGCTTTCAAAGGTAAGGTACTATCATTTAAGGCCTAAGGAAAGAGAGATAATTGTTGAAAATTCTAAAAGGTGGAACAGCTAAAGACCGATCACTTGTAGACTTGCCAAACTAATTAACATTTATAATATTTAATGACCTACAACAATCTGCATGTGAATGCATTTTTGCAGTTAATAACAAATATAAGGAATAAATGCACCAGCTACAGAAATACAAATACAGTGCATAACAATTTCTCTTATTCCCACAAAATATTCTGTACTGTATCACAACTTGACTGACTGCAGTTACCTTCAAAGTCACTTATTCTAAAACAATTAATACTTTCCCTTCAAATGCTACAATCAAGAAAAAGAAAAGCTCATTGTGTCAATAAGCATGGCAAGATCACTGTCTTGGATTTTAGTTATTACTTTGAGGCAAACCTACTGTTACTGCCAGGTAAAGTGTGCTAGTGACAGCAACTCATGACTGTGAGTGGGATTCTGCAGACAGCAAGTCCATGTAGCGAGCACTGCATGAAAGTGGCAGTTATATTGCACGCATAGCTGCAGTCGGAGCTGCATGGGAGTGACCAGTTACTAGTTATGTCTTTAACTTACACTGACAATCGTAGAACTGCATGATCACTAAACAGTAGTCGCAAGAGCCTCACATCTGGAACAGTGACAATGTGCCCAGAACTGTGAGGGTCTCTCTCCCGGCACTTTGTGAAATTTGGTATGACCATGTCCATAAATCTGATTAACCACCATAGATCTTTCATCAATCTAACATTAACTGGTGGTGTGTAACACCCTTTTTTTCCAGTAAAAGCAGCACATACATTCGCCAAGAACGTTCCTCTCTAAAATCATTCATATAATCTTGAGTAATGTTTAGTTTGTTGATATGTGCTAAGCTCTATGCTATGTCGAATTATCATTTTGCCGCACGCCTTCAACAGTCATAACCACTTTCTCCTATCTTCGACTCTACACAAGAAAATGTGTGCTCAGAGCCCATATGTGTAATCTGTCAAGAGGTACAACAGTGCCTAAGGGCCATCTTACAATGGTGACTGCTTGGCAAAAAACTTTCCCATCTCATCTCAAGGGCATTCACCATTGCACAAAGACTGTATATCAGTTGTGTGTTCACACCATGGCAAAAACTTTTAGTCAGACCATTCCCACAAAAGTTCTAAGATCATGTATATTGTTATCAAGCTGTTACAAGTTGAACTCTGATTTACAGCTGAGTGACATTTGCAAAGTTTTGAGACTTTAAGTAAGTTGCTTATTACTGTCTTAAGATCAAGAGACTCTGTAATAAGCACATTCTTCTTTTATAATTACTGGAAGAAATTATGAATATTTGCTCATTTCACCTCTGAATGCCTCAACAAAAATGCTCAAATGTGTGTGAATTCCCAAGGCACCAAACTGCTGAGGTCGTGGGTCCCTAGACTTAAACACTACTTAAACTAACTTATGCTAAGATCAGCACACATACCCACACCCGAGGGAGGACTTGAACCTCCGGCAGAGGGGGCCTCGCAATCCGTGACATAGTGCCTCTAACTGTGTGGCCACTCCGTGCAGCAATGCCTCAACACGAGTTTGCTCGAAGCATTATGTACCATACATGATTCCTATGCAGAGCTCAGAAAGTAGCCTCCATTTCAATTTACTTGAGCTCCATTAGGTCTATATTTGATAAATTGTGCATTGAATATGCACAGCATCCTTTCTCCTTCCCTATCTTTTTCTACTATTGTATTCCACATCCCCCAACAAAATTATTTTTTGTCTCCCTTAACACTCTGAATAATTTCTTTTATCTCATGGTATATTTCTTCAAAAATAGAGTAGAGCTGAGTGCCCTTGGAAAAAATTATGGATGTAGTTTCCCCTTGCTTTCAGCCATTCACCGTACAAGTGCAACAAGGTCATATTGGCTGATTCTATATTGTTACCAAACAGTTCTCTCAGTTCTCTCTCTCATAGAGGCCTTCAATATACTCTTTCCAGCTCAGCTATCTGCTCTCTCCTCTGCACTGAGTGGTGGAATTCCCATTGAACTCTTAATGCTGGTGCCCTGGCTTTCAGTTTCACTGAAGGTTGTTTTAACTTTTCTATGTGCTGAAACAGTCCTTCTGACGACTATTTCTCTTCTGATTTCTTCACATTTTTCCTGCAGCAATTTCACCTTGGCTTCCTTGCATTTCATCTTTATTTCATTCCTCACTAACACACACTGCTGTATTGCTGTCTTTCCCTGAAAATTTTTGTAGTTTCTTCTTTCGTTGATCATCTAGTGTCAATCAAATTAATGGCCTTCATCTAAACTGTGTTTCGTGATCATTACTTTTTCTTTGTGCCTAAGGTGCCTAAGTTGCTAATTCTGGTGGAAATTTTAGAAAGCTCAGAAGTGTAGTTATTAACAACCTTACTGAATACAAATACAGGCACTGTACAAACTATACAAAGTATTTCCTCTTAAGCGATATTACCATGATAAAGACTAATGAAGACATATTGGCAGCTTTTTGAGAATATCTGGAAATGTGTTTCGGAGAATGAATAAGGTCTTCCCTCTGGGACAGGCCTGTATAGGAAAACTGATACTATATCGCCAATGTGAATACTGCCTTGCCTACCACTGCCATGGGTAGGATTACAGCATTTTCAATAAGAATTATATGCTAACGGACAAGTGCTGTTATGGATGATGAACAATGAAATATAGAACATTAAAAAGAAAAATGCTCTACTTAGAGGGAACAAGCAGGTACTTCAGCTCATTAAGATTGTATAAGACAACAAAACTACTGGCCTAAAACTATACAACTGACATATTTGGTTATCTCACACATGAAAAAAAATCAAATTGGTGCACCTGACGACTTTGTTACTAGATTTATATTATTCAAATCAGCCAAAAGCATTAAAAAAGTTCAATATTAGTACATTAAAATAGTACAGTCCCTCAAGCAATGAACATGGGACACTGGATGGTACTGTTCTGAGCAGTTTAAAGCATTTTCAACAACATCATGAAATGAATCTCATAGTGCTATTTGTGAATGCTTCTGATACGATGAAATGGCTTGCTGTTGACTGATCTATCTATCTATCTGTAGTGTCTTGATGCAGGCCAAGGAGCTGACTGGGGCATCTCTAACTTCTGGGATAGGATTTTAAAGGAGTTATGACAGTTCCTTTTTTGTTGGTTTCTTAAGAGATGTAATATTTTCTTGTTTATTTCTGGTAAAATTGAGTAAGTAGGTCACTGTAAATTCAATGGAACTTCAATTTTACATTCTCTAATTTTACGTTTTTTGTGATTCTACACCATAAATTCATAGCCCGTGTGAAAAACCCATATGATTAATGCTAAAAGTTCCCCAGTTTTACATTTCTTGCAAGTAAGATTTACCTCAATTCTAAGTTCTTACTCGCCGTCTCGCTTGAATTGGTCCCATTATCTTCCTATTGAGATTTGATGTGACTGAACAAGTTATAAGTGGCTCAAAAGACAGATGGTTCGCACCACGGGTGGTGGCGGAATTAGGGAAATATTTTACACAGTTGCAGAGGGGGAGATGAGAGAGAGGAAATGCTGACGTAATCCACAATCGGTGTTGCCAACACAACTTGCAACATTTAGCTTCAATGTGCAGTTATGGTACAACTACAGCTACATTGCAGTAGTAATGGAAAAACAAGACAGTTGATGCGAAATGTTCCAGACTGAGCCAATACGTGACGAAGGGGCTCAGCCACCACCTTTTCTTGTGCCACATACAAGTCAGTCTCATCTTTTTGCATGTATTTCTGATGAACTGTACTCAGCAACAATATCAATCGCCAAACTTTTAAATTCAAATACTGAATATGCTCAATCATAATAGAGGGAACGTCGCCCATTTCCGGCTAGTGAACTCTTATTGGTTGGCAACCTGTTAAGTCACCCAATGGCCATTGCAGCCACCACAACCCACTAACATACATAAAATGAGCTCTTCTACTGGATGTATGGAGTGGGGGAGATGCTGTTCAGCGATGGGAGTGCAGATAGGGTTGAAAGAATTTTGTGAAATGCAGATGATGTACTATGACAGAGACATCACATGGAAATAGAACAAGAGTTTTGTGACAGCACATTTTAAAGACTTTCGTGTTCAACTCTGACATGATAACAGTTGCAACAATTACACACACTACTCATGCATATACCTTGCACAACACACACCACACACTGTAGATCATAAAAGATTGGCAGCAGTGATAGAGGGCATGAAGTGAAACTGTAGCACCTCTGCTTTCTTTCAAATTTATATTTTACACACTGTATAGAAACTGACTGAGCCGACTTCCAATAAGCTTTTAATGTTTCTCTCATCAAGCTTAAAATAAAACTTTAATGGTGGTGAGCATTTGAAATGTGCCACATAAGAAAAGTATGAAACAATAACAGCAATGGTGACAAAGTATGTCACAAAGAAAATGTCCACCTTTATGCTTATAGTTTAACCACTTAGATGCTGTGATGTTTTTGGTTTAATTCAACATGTTCATCTTTTTTTTCCCCTGGGTGAGTACAAAGGACGATCTCTCAAAAATGTGTGATTTGAATTTATAATTTGTAGTCATAACTTGTCAGAAAACAGCTCGATTATCTTGTACCCAGACACCAACGTCAATTTTTTGATGAGTTTTTACTTGCTGTTTCACATCTGTGATCTTTTTAAGAACTGATGAAATTCATTAGCACAAATTATTGTAAAAACATTGTATTTTACATTTAATTTCCTTCACTTAGACAGATTTTATACAAATTATTGTAGAGCATTGTGATTTTTATTCATATATGCCAATTATATGTATTTTTGTTCATATTTTGGTGGGTTTAAACATTTTCCTCAATTCTGATTTTTCCTCAATGTTGCATTTTTTTTAAGTCTGGACAGCATGAAAAAATAAAATAGGAGTTTCACAGTAATGTTAAACATCTTGTCTGATGTGGAATTAACAACTGTCAATTAAATCAAAGTTTCAATTGAAGAGCAATTTTATCTCAAGAAATTACTATCTACTTCTATAATATGTGACATTATGCAATCAAGGTCTGCACTAAATGTGTCACCTGTATCCCTACATGATGTAAACTGGAGCCAACAAGTTTAAGTATTCATTTTATGAGTGATTTATAGATTTTTTGAGCTGAAGTTACTTCGCTGCTTTATAGATCACCATTAACATGGAACCAGTGGATTGTTAGAAAACTTTACTGCCAACAGAGATAAAAAAGTGGGTGGTAGGTATAAAAGGTGAACCACTAGTGGATTAGTGTATTTCAGAATTCATTTATAAATATAATTCAATTTTTCAAGTTAATTTAAATCTCTTAATGTAAATGTTGTACTCTCCGAAAATGAAACCTGTAATGATGAAAAGAATAAGTATTTGGGGGAGGGGGGGGGGGACAAAGAGAAGATGATGTTCACAAATCATGAACAACAAGACACTCTTTTCAATTATAACAAAAATATTCTTTTAGACGCCATGCAACAGAAATATTAACTGCTACTTCCTCTGCTTATTATTGTTAATACATAAATTATTATATCACGTGTAACACTACAACGCTAAAATCACTATAACAACCCATACTTACAGTTGTGAGAACACCCCGTCATCAATGCTGTACTGAAATATTCATAGCATATTCCACACCGAAGGAGCCTGTCAAGCTGCTGAAATTACCATGTCATGTATATTAGCAACAAAAAGCAAACCAAAGCAAATCCAGGAATTATTTACAATGTATTTACCTCTATTCCAGGAAATTCAACAGGCCATTTAGCAGCCGCCATTCTGTGAGTTACTTTCCTCTGTTATCATAAGTGCGGTGACCATAAGACAGTCACAGTTCTGAAGCACACATGAAAAAGGGCAATATTAGGGAACATTATCAACGTTAAGTTTTAAGCAAAGACATACAAACTTCTACACGAAATAATTCAATATGTGACCACAGTAATGGTACTGAATTTTGATTGGAATGTATATAACAATACAACCATAGTAATTACATATCAAACAATGTGTTGCTGGCTAAAATCTACATCAGGACCAATGGCAGTTACATGTTGTTTCTCTACTAATCATAGGTTGGCAACGTGTCAGTTTAATGTTGCCAGTGGTATGATAATTTCATGCAAACCAATGAGAGGTGAGGAAAGAGCCAACAAATTTCTAGCAGTAAAATAGAAATCATTCTCTTCTTTGCTAGTGTCACAATTATTTGACTGTTTTCTACAATATGTTATGAATGAGGTTGTGGTTAAGTTTTAGTGTCACACTTTGGCTGTGAGCTGGTGAAGCCAATGAATGTGAAAGCTAAAAGTCAGATTTCGATGACAGTCTAATTTGTAACTTAGCGCTAAGCCTAGGTTAGGTTGGAATTCGACAGTTTTACACGCAAAAATTAAATGAATAGTCTTTCTGGTCACATCCCCCCCCCACCCCGGAATATTTTACAAATAACAAGGCAATGGTTTGATTGGGAGCTAACATCATAATAGCACATCATGGTTATCAAAATTTGCCTATTTCTTCTGAAGGTGTTACCAGACACAAGCACTGTTAATAAAACATGCTAATTCTAAGAGACTTTTATGACAGAACCCAGTCAACACAATACAAACCATGCTGTGTTATTAAAAATCATGAGTTCTGCAGTTGTGTTAGTCCAAAGGTGATCACTGCACTTATTTACGTTTACCCCATAAGAAAAATATAAAGGTACAAATGTAATAATTGGTAGCAGTCTTCCTTTTTAAATACCAAGAAACATAGCAAACTTAATTTCCAAACCAACATATATATTTAGTAGTAGTAGTAGGTTTCAAAATATAATTAAATAAATAGTCAAGGCAAGGATCTGAGTTCAGATTCTGGAGCATCAGACAGCATCTGCTGAAAAATATAAAAACAGTGCACTTTTGCTATTGCTACTCTGAAACATATCTCTTCTACTGAACTAGTGCTCATAGCTCTTAAGGTATGCATTTCAGAGCTCACATTTGCTACAGAATTTTTTCTTATTTGGTCCATACAAGCCCCCACCAAAATTTTGGAAAGCAAAGAGCTTGCAGTAGAAGAGATTTGTCTCACAGTGTTGAAGACGAAGAAGTGCTCATAGCTCCTAAAGTATTATTTTAGGGCCCACGCCTACCAGATTACTTTTTATTTTTTTCCTTCAGATTTCAGATGATCATTACTGTCATATCCCTGAATACTGAACATTCCTCCTGGGACACACTGTACATGTGAATAATTTTTTCCATAAAAAAAGGTCTGTCAAATGACAATGTAGAGTCAATTTTGTGCTTATTTACAACATAAATTGAACCAAACATCAAAGCAATTGTGAAAACAATAGAGTGTCATGTTCCAAATTAAACTGTGTAAATAATGTTTCTGCAAAAATAGGCTGTTGTAATTACATTTGTTAAATATAATGAACATCTGTGAAACATATGACATGAACAACTGCTCACCCTCCCCCCTTGGGCCCTTACATAGTGACAGTGAAGTGTTTGCAGCCCACTGCACTAGCAAGTCTGTACATCCTTGGTTTAATGGGTACATGGAAAACATAAATTAGGCTGATCATACAGAGGTGTAAATGCTAATTATTTAGTGTCTAGTAAGCTAACTACTGTGCCACCTGTCTCAATACTATCTGTACTGATCTTTTCTCAGTCAGCTTTCTGAAATAGATTGTAGTTCCTAACTGCTGTTCCACCATAGCAACAATCAAGCCATTTCCATGTTAACATAAACCAGTTTTCTCACTGCTCAGCTGCACAGGTTCATCAAAATATTTTCACAGAATCAAATAATAGCACACCACCATTACTGCTGATCACAGACTGGGATCTCTAGATCTCACAGGGCAGTCAAGTGCACACAATAAATGTATGGTAATGGTTGGCAATAAATGACGGATAGTATAACAGTACAGAGAAAGAGTCAACCTGGAGCACTGATGGGAAATCACAGCTACTATATATCCAGGAATTTTTCTAGAAGATTCTATTGCACATTAGTGCACGAACTCGCTTAGAACTCAACATAATGTACAGAAGGGAAGGATGCATTTCAGTCAGCATTCAGAGAGGAAAACGAACTACAAAACTACCCCATGAGGTAGCACAAAAGACTAGGAAATAGCTTACTGGTGAGTAACTGAAACATACAAAATAAATAACAGTAGTTAATCCCCCCCTCAAGTTTCCTGTCGTCATCCATACAGCTGCTATGGGAGGTGGTGAAGTCACCCAGCTGTGAACTGTGGTCCCAGTTCTCTGCTCTACCACCATCAGGTGCAGACATCACTGTGTGCAAATGTTTTGCTTTTCTGCAGCTCAGTGCAGGGTTCCATGCCTATCTCTGTTTGCTAGATCATCTTGGACCCTAATTTCAATGGCCTCTTTAATCAGGCAACGCCAGAAGCAAGATGATTACCTATGAATCATGGATTTGCTGTAACCATAGTATGGCCAGCTTTTATACTATGGTAGACCACAGCTAATTTGGGGGTCTGGTGTACTTCCGAGTGGTGTCTATGTTCGCAGCTCCTCTCGTCTAACGTGTGTACGGTTTTCCCAATGTTTGCCTTGCCACATTGGTAGGGGATTTGGTAGACCCCTGGTTTGTCATGGCTTAGATCATCCTTTACTGCACCCAGTAGTGTCAAGATCACAGGGGGAGGCAGAAATACACATCTGACATTGTGTCACTCCAAGATTCTACTGATGTTTCTGTTGGTCTAGCTGACAAATGGCATATACACTACTGGTTTGTGGTTCTCTGTTCCTTCTTGCTGTCATCTAGGTACAAGGTGTTTAAATATGCGCTTTATCTATTTGTTGCTCTACTCACTCCTTCGGAATGCTATTTCCACGTGTTTCAGCTTTTGCACCCTAAAACCACAATAAAATAATAATAAATAAATAAAACGTGCTTCAGCTCAACTGGAAGACTGTCTTGGTTGCAAATGGATCACACCCTGTGAACCAGTGTTAGCGAAATACCTCCATGCTGAGAGTTGTGATGACTACTGAAGGTGTGTAGATACAGATCATTGTGTGTAGGCTTTCAGTACGCACTGTGTCCCAGCCTGCCATCTGGTTTCCATTCCACCAAGATGTCAAGAAACAGGAGTGTGCAATCTTGTTTCACCTCGATAGTAAATTGTATGTTAAGCGAAGTGAGGTGAGGTGATTGAGAAATTAACCTATAAGTTGTCCTTAGTTTGTGTCATCCACATCATGGTAGAAACATGCTGATTTGTCCGCCCCTGGTAACCGAGAGATCTGCGCTACGGAATATCATACCTAACGGCCCGGGTTCCAGCTGGGTTGAAGATTTTCTCCGCTCAGGGACTGGGTGTTGTGTTGTCCTTATCATCATCATTTCATCCCCATCGACACGCAGGTCACCAAAGTGGCGTCAACTCGAAAGACTTGCACCAGGCGAACGGTATACCCAACGGGAGGCCCTAGCCACATAGCATTTCCATTTCCATGTTGATTTCAGCTGGTCTTGAGCCAATGTCTCTCCTTGAAATCTTCCTTGAACAAGTTCACCACGATTCTGACACAGGGCGCCCTGTGGCAACGCTATCAGATTTTTCATAAGCAAGTAGTATGTTGAGGTGATTAGAAGCTCAAAGACTCTTGTCAGTTTGGTTTTGAACTTCAGACTTACCAATTCTTTGGAATCCTTTAGTGATACCTTGGTGAAAGAGAACACTACACCTAAATTCATCAGCAGGTCACTTTTGTCATTGAGGTGAAGTTATTGTGGATGATGTACAAAATGAATGTGACACTGACAGACGCACTAAGGAGAGCGACCAATTGTTTGGCAAGCCACATGTTGTTACTCTTACGTTGCTGACTATAGACCAAAGGGGGCTGCCTTGTTTGTGAACATTTGCCAACCCATAAAGTTGTCATAGAGCAGCAGCTCATAGCCATGGTGGGTGTGTGGCACGTTTCACCGTACTTCTTGACATAGTCTCCTTTGAATGATATATATATTGGGGTGACGATCCTACAGCTTTTTCATCCCACTAGAAACATAGGTTCAGTCAAACTTTGCAAAATACTTGTTGACTGTAACTACCAATTCCTCATTTGATGAAAATTTCTTCCCAGAAAGCAAAAGCTTCACAGGATGAAATCATTTGGGGCTAAGTCCGTTGAATAGTGTGAATTAGGAATCAACTGAAAGCCCAATTCATGCACTTTCGTCATTGTTATTGCCGATTTCTGTGATGGCGCATTACCCTGGAGAAAGAGCACTTTTTAGCATGCCAATCTTGGCCTTTTTTCAGCCAATGCCAAGTTGTAAATGATCCGACAATGAAACACAATATGGTCCAGTTATGGCTCCGCCTTTTTCCAAGAAATCTATGGGGAGCTGACAAAATGGTCTTTGCCTTCTTTGCTGCACTTTCACTGGTCTCTGTCCATTGTTTTGACTGCCATTTTGACTCTGCTGTGTAATGATGGATCCATATTTCATCAACAGTTGCAAATTTGCACAAAAAGCCTTGAGGATTGCAATTAAACATTACAGGGCATTATGCTGAAATGTTGTAGTGGGTGCACTTTTGGTCAACAGTGAGCAACAGCAGCACACAACTTCTTCATACCCAATTCTCCATACAGGATATTACGCATTCTGTCAGTTGAGATACCTACAGTCCAAGCTATTTCATGAATTTTAATTAGATGATCTTGCATTACCACATCATGGATACTGTCAATGGTTTCCTTTGTGGTGACTCAAATGGATGGCCAGAGTATGTTTCATTATCGGTGCTTGGCCGACCACCTTTAATTTCATTAATCGAAAAGTAAATTGTCTTCAATAATGATGCAAAGTCTGTGTGAACTTCATCCAGTTCTGTTTTGATTTGTGCAGCAGTCCAACCCTTCACATGAAATAGTTTAACAACAGCATAAAACTCAGTTTTCTTGATTCTCAAACACAGTCGATACATTGACCAATTCATACAGCTGTCAACAATGAACTGTATGTTGAACATTGTTCAAATTTTCATATGATCTTTGGAATACTCAAGCTTACCGACCAGGAAGGCACAACAAAAATGTTCCAGTCTATCATGGAAATTTACCAGACTTGTCAAATCTCCTTCATAAGAGTGCTGAAGCGATACCAACAGTTTCTTGGAGGTGGTATCCAGGCAGTGACAAGTATAGTGGATTCTCTGTCTTGTGAGTGCCAAGCTGTCTCATTTTGTGATACGAATGACTGCTGCAGTCCTGATATGGCGAGAAATCTTCGCAGTACTTTCGATATGAAAACTGTCAAGAAACTTTGAGCATGAGTTGCTCTGTGATGACAACTGTATGGGCTGACAAAAGTCGACAGAGAGCATACCACTGTGGTCCACAGTCAGTAACACAGGAGCAGAAACATATGGCTTGGCCAAATGCCTGTCTACTCTCCTGAGTCCATCTTGGGGCAAATGCCAACATCACATCCATTATTCTATTTATTTTGTAAATCAATGAGAATTACACCTCAATAATAGTGACTTCTCAGTGACTTTCTGACACTTTTTTTTCAGTGACTTTTTAACCAGGGTACCACGAAAGGAATCCACAGAATTGGTTAGTATGAAATTCGAGACCAACATCTTTGTACAGGTCAACTTAGTTACTGTTGGATGTAAATTATTATGAACACATGGACAGCATCAACATGGCACTATCTCTGTTGCCAGTTGTGGCAAATATGTCCATGAAAGGTTTCAAGGAGAGGTTCCGGAGAAAGTCCAACTACAATCAGTATGTTTCAACTGTTATGTGACAATGATATATTTTGTCTTTCAGCCACATGGACAGGTCAGCTTAGGTTAATTTCTCCACCCCAACATATTTCTTGACGTCCTGATGAAAGGGAAACCACATTTCAAGCCGTGACACAGTGTACACGCAAACACTATACACACTGACTCGCAACTGCACGCCTCCAGTACTCACAGCAGTTCCTATCACAAGTGGTATTTTACACACACTGACTCACAGAGCACAATCCATCTGAGACAAAGGCAGCCTTCCAACTTAGTTGAAGCATGTGGAAACAGTATCCTGAAGGAATGGGTATGCCAACAAATAGATAGGGCATGCACTATGGGTTGTACCTAGACAAGAACATGAAGCAAATCAGGAGCACAAATCACTAATGATTGTGTATTCTGTTTGTTGGTAGTAGCTCCAGAAAAGTCAACAGAATTTTGGAATGACAAAATGTTAAATGTATATTTTGCCCACCATCAAGACATTAACGCTATAATGTTCACTGAAGGACTGTCTAAGCCTTCGTATATGAGGGATCTAGCACATCCTCTGCCAATGTGGCAAAACATTCATTGGGGGAATTGTACGCATAGTAGAAGAGAGGTGCAGTGAACATATACACCACACTAAATTACGACAGACAAAAAAATAAGTGTTGGTTGATCATAATATACAAACTTGTCTTACTATGGACAGCCACAAAACCAAGACAGTCTTCCTCTTTCTGGGACTCTATGATTGAAGAGGCCATTAAAATTAAGCTCCAAAATGGTCTAATTAGCAAAGATAGTGTCCTACAACTGAGTCAGGTGTGGAATCCTGCATCGTAGTGATCTGTACTTGATGGCGATAATGCAGACTGGGATGAACAGTTTGCAGTTGGGGATCACCACCCCTACGACCACCCAATGCGACAACTGCACAGACAATGTCAGTAGCAGAGTGATGGAGGGGTAAAGTCCAACACCTACAGGAGAGGAGCAGAGTAGCAGTCATCAGCAACCACCTGAAGATGGTAACAAGTCTGTTTGAGAAAATATCATGGAGAACTTACAATGTGTACCAGACGAACACTCAAGAAATATCCAAGTTGTAAATATACCAAGCAAACATCATATAGAAAAAGTTGTAATTGTGTTGTAATAGTACTATTGGTGTTTAAAGAAGTCCAGTGAAGGGAAGTTGGACCTGCAGTTGTACTAATAAATCGGCTCACTTCACAAAATATTTGTCATCCCTCTTAAAAGAGCACACTTATCACTTTGGAGCACTGCAGATGGCAGAGCACTGGTGCCAGGTGGTCATGTGACTTCATCATGGCCATGAAGTGGTACATGTGTACCAGATTATCATATGGAATCAGCATAATACAATGGGTTGACAAGGAGATGTGACATAATGGCAGAAGGATCACTCCAAGTCAAATCACCCAATAATTCTATGATTAACACCTCTCTCTCTCTCTCTCTCTCTCTCTCTCTCTCTCTCTCTCTCTGTGTGTGTGTGTGTGTGTGTGTGTGAAGCTTTTGATTTGGAATTTTCTTCATACATTGAGAGAGGTACATAGTTAACAGAAAAACAATTAATTAAGCAGTTAAAGTTACAAAAAATACTAATGGATGTCATTTTCCAACTACAGGAAAAATTACAAGCGCATTGAAAAATGCTTATATCACATTTCTCCAACCTCCTGGGAATCTAGTTTTGGTCTTAATCCCCAAGGTTTAGAATTTGACACAACTATTTAGGAAGCAAGTGTGATAACTGCATGCAAGGGGATGGCCTAAGGATGTGACTGTGTACCAAAACCAGTAGCCAGACAACAATATAAGTTAATTGTGACTGAAGACACAAACGTATACTTTTTCAGTACCGTATAACATGCTGTTATACCAGTAATATGTCAGGAATAGGTAATTCTCAAGGTTGTTGACTTTCTAATAAAATAATATTAATGGGTTTTCTATGAATGGACACACAAATAAATTGCATATTAAAAACTACTTCTTACTGTGAGGGAAAAAAAGTGCCATTTCCAGTAAGTTCATCCAGGCCTGACATCCAGAGCCTCAGACACAGCGGTATTAAATTAGCATATTTAAATATCAATTACTGTAGGCAGACAAATTATTTGTGAAAAAATTATTTCATTTTATTAATTCAGTAATTTTTGAAAGACTGTAATATATTGGATTTATTTGTGAATCTAACCACCTACTCACAGTGGTAAGAAAGTATTTTGTGTGCCTGCAGTAGCTTGCCTAAAACCTGTACAGACATGAAAGCAATGTAACAATCACTGACATTCAACAGTTAGATCATTTGCATCATTTGCTCTTTGTTTTCCACAGGTCATATTTTCTGGCGGTCAATCCATTTATCATTCAATTTGTAATGAAGTATGCTTTTAAATGAAATAGTGCTCAGTTAATTACAATGGAAAATATAGATACATATAATGTAAGAAAATTACTTACAACATCAAGTCATTTGGTGCCCTAAACTTCAGTAAAAACTCTTCAAAAATTTTCAGCGATGAGTTAAGACCAACAAGATTTGGCATTCCAATGATCCAGAAGAAGATCAAGGAAGAACTATAAGTGCTAGAAGAATCTATGTAAAACACAGCAAAAAACTGTGTACAACATGTCATAAGATTTGTGAACAAAAAACTGAAATCAGTGAAGGAAATGAAAGTGATGCAGGTAAGTGGGAGGTGACATTTCATGTGCCAGTACTAAAAAGTCAAAATATTGAGAATGCAAATAAAATTTTGAAAGATTTGCGTTGCTCTCCCTTAAAACTTCAATCCATTCCAAATTGCAGTAAGACTTCATATGACAAACAGAAGCTAGAAATAGTGGAGCATGTTTTGGGGAAAAAGTGTACCAGGCAGATTACAGTCTCGAAATTTCTGAAAGTAGGGATGATGAAACTGTTAAGAAACCCAAAGATTCTGATGGAATAATATTGTTAATAAAAATGGTTTGCGTAAGAAGATCTTGTTTTAAATGGGAGAACCCAAACATTTATATTGCTTTTTCTAAACTTTGTTCATTAAGACCAAAGTGGTGTATTTTAACTGTCACCGCAGGCACTCATCGGTATGTGTCTGTGGTATCCACCAAAATGTAAAACTGCTTTTGGATACAGAACACTCTGAAGAAACATGTAAAGAACTTGTAGAATTTCTTGTATGTAACTCAGAAAACTACAACTGTCCCAGTGATGACAAACTGTCAGACTGTTAGTATGTAAAATTAGCTTACCAAAGTTGCTGATAAAGAAATAGAGTACAGTCAGTGAGTTAACAAAAACCATAAGACAGAACTGTTAAAGAAACCTGTAACTGTTATTGAATACTTTGTAACAAAATTATAGACACTTAACCAGCAGTTGTTTATTTATTTATTTACATCTAAGTGTCAAGTGAGATCCCTGAAAAAATTTGAAAGAAAATCCAACCTCTGAAAAAGCAATTCTGTTAATGGACTTTCCTGAAAAGTACAGTTTTGTAATTCAGAATGAAATCCCGAGTTACTACTGGACATGAAGCAGCTGTACAATCCATCTTGTTTGTGTTTATGTGATAAACATGGAAAAGAAATTGGTAATAGTAAACCACTACTTCACAAGTAGTGATATGGATCATGATGTAGGATTTATAAAAGCTGCTCAGAAAGAAGTGGTTGGCTGAAAATTAAATATAAAAATATAATAATGGCGTGTGACAAGGGCCTCCCATCGGGTAGACCGCCCACCTGGTACAAGTCTTTCAATTTGATGCCACTTCGGCAACTTGCGCGTCAATGGGGATGAAATGATGATGATTAGGACAACACAACACCCAGTTCCTGCGTGGAGAAAATCTCCGACCCAGCCGGGAATCGAACCCGGGCCCATAGGACTGACAGTCTGTCGCGCTGACCACTCAGCTACCGGGGGGCGGACAATATAAAAATGGGAGAAAGCTTTACATACTTGTGTGAACACAAAAATGTTTTTTCTACTGATGCTGAAGATTCCTTTTCTTGTGACTAGCCATGGTATGTCTATGTGTAATGGATTAGAAGGAATTGTAAAACGTGTATTGAGGATGATGTAACATATACCGACCAAGACAAACTGGAAAGACCACATAACTGATCTCTCACAGAGACTGAGTTCTGCATGTTTTGATCTGAGAATTATTTCTTATGTTCACTCCTCAGGTGGTGCTAGAATGGATTA
The DNA here is from genome assembly GCF_023898315.1 of Schistocerca nitens. Classification (NCBI taxonomy): domain Eukaryota; kingdom Metazoa; phylum Arthropoda; class Insecta; order Orthoptera; family Acrididae; genus Schistocerca; species Schistocerca nitens. Next base: position 581,161,475 of record NC_064614.1, on the reverse strand, counting down.
TTTTGGTTACTGCCAGCCCCTTGCAGCTTATGGAATAGTTTTCTGAGATAAAATTAATACCTCATTAAATGAAATTTTTGCATTACAGGAAAGGGTTATCAGAATCTTGTCACATAGTTTGGCTAGGGCTCGATGCAAGCCCCTATTTAAAAATTTGTGTTTGCTTGCTGTACCCTCCTTGTGCATATCCAAATGTGTGTTGATGACAAGACTTGGAGACCTGCTAACCAACTCTGATTGCAACAGTTATAATACTCAAAACTGTGGGTCCCTCCAGATGAAATACAATAGAACAACCCGCATTCAAGGACATGTGAGGTGCTTTGGTGCCATTCTTTATAATCCGCTGCCAACATAAATAAAGAGGCTGGAGATGGCTTTTAGATCAGAGTTAAAACCATTTCCTTTTAAAAAGTGTTTCTTATATGATTAGAAGGACCATTGGGTTCTTTTGATTATGTCCTTGCAAAGAATTTTTCTGTTTTCTTTTTTTTTCTATTCCTTCTGTTTCAGATACAGTGTGGTACACATTGGCTAAGAAGGAATTTGGTGCTTATGTTATTGTGATGGTTATAGTGTCGGCATCTTTTCATGTGCTTGCGCTTTAACTTTTAAGCAGTGATAAATAATGTGCTTATGCGATTACTTTTTTAAGGGTTGTTTTAAATCTCAGATTCATGATTTACCTATGTAATTGATTGACTTATTGTGCTTTATGTACTTTTCTGCAGTGTTATGTATTTTGTTCACATATTTTCACATTTTCAGTAGTGTTGTTATTCTCAAAATTTCTTTTCCATTTATTTATTATTGTGCATGTCACACACACAATGCAGATGTTGTGGTTTGTGATTCCCTTTCCCCTAGTGAGTGAAGTGGCTACTCCATCCTTAATGCAGTGGACTCTCACATTCGGGAGAATGGGGTTTATTATCCCTCCAGTCATCCCGACTTGTGTTTTCCATGGTTTCTCCTTATCACTACGATAAATGCTGGGATGGTTTTGATTATGTCATGGCCTATTTCCTGCCTTATCCTCACATTGTCTTATCCCATTCTGTTAATGTTTTATATGTAAATATTATTTATGTAATGTTGCTGATATATCCAATACTATTGTACTAAATAGTCTATTGATAAATAAATAAATAATTTTTCCCCTTCTTAGCGAAAATCAACATAGAATTCTTATGCAAGAATCTCAAGAAGAGATTTTTGGCAATGAAGAGAATAAATGATGCCCAGGAATGTTCACAATTACAAACCATTTTACTGTTACTGATTAGAAGTTAAAAAGAGTAACTTGTTATCAAAAGCCATCCTTGATTTTTTTGTTCAATTAAATACCTCATTATGGAAAAGTACCCATCCCCAAGAAAAATCTTTTGGAACTGTACATGATGAAAGTTGATACTTTGCCTTCATCAAAAATGTATGTGATGAAGAAGGAGATCCTAATTTTCGTTTTATTCACCCATCTGGACCAGCAGCATTCTTTTGTCCTACAAAGGAAAACTCTTGTTTTGTACCTCTTTATATACTTTGGTGTAACTGGATCAAGCACATTAGGAAGAATATATTATTTTTTAATGAAACAATATGAAGTCAACAGCTAATCTAATTTGTCACAGTGGATTAAAAGTAAAGGTGCTATTAAAACTTTCCCTTGAGAGACCCATGGACCTTAATTGCTGAACATGCACATTTTTAACTTTAAACTTTTGCCTACCCTTAAATAAAGTTAATATTAGTATTGAAAATATTCCAGTTAAAATTATAACTTTTGGCTTTGTACTTTTATTATTTTATCAAAACATGTGACACATTTACTAAAGCTTTTCAGTCTACATAATGTCTTTTAAATGACCTTTGGAACAATGACATGAAATACCTTTGTATGCAAATGAAAAGCCCCAGTCTATCAAACCCCATGCTTTTTTAAAACCGTATTCAAAAATATTTTGCACATTTAAGGCATCATCTTTTAGGTCATAACAATTTAAATTAATTACCAATATTCCCATACCAATATTGAGTGGAGTTATTTTAATATCTTTTCCTAGAAAGATACACCCTTTTTGTATCACCTGGAAAAATATAACAGTGATGTGTTACAAATAATTTTTCTCTTTCTCTCTCTAAAGTAATGCAATCCAAATGGGAAGCTTCAACCACAGCATTTATGTATACATTTTGAAAACTTTACCACTTTTTCCTCAAAAACTATAAGAAATATAGAGAAGAAATTTTAAAGTAGTTATTACTATAGCAAAAGTAACAAAAAAAAAAGTTTCTAAAAATCTGATGCAGTGGGTGTCAGGCCTGGATAAACTTAGATGGAATTATCCCTTTTTCATTACAGTAAAAGCTTTTTGGCTTCCAATTTGTGTGTCCATTCATAGGGAACATCCATGAATATTTTTATTTTGTTAGAAAACCTACATTCTTGGGTATTATTTAAGAAAAAAGTTAGTTTACCAACAGGTTGGATAAATGTTATATAAGCATTTTTCAACATCCCTGTTATTTTTCCAGGAACTGGACATACAATAATGTCTCGTTATTTTCCTTGCAGCTTTACTGCTTCAACAATTACATTCCTGTCAGCTACATGCCTCTTTAATTTCTGAAAGAACATTTCGAAATCAAAAGCTTCATAAAGACATGTGTTGTGAGTATTCTGCAGATAAGTACCACTTTGCATGGACATCCACACAAAGCAAAAATATCTGAACATTACATAGAAAATTACCTATAAAAAAGTTTAGTCTGAGAAAGAAATGGCAGAAGTTTTTATAAGTATAAGCAAATGTTCATGGCTTCTTGAAACCCGAGAGCGGAACTACTCTGTTTGGGCATGCCCATGACCGCATCACAAATAAAGGTGCCAAGGTGTTTATGTGACCACCTCACGAATAAGGTTGCCAATGTGCTTGTGTATCAACATGTCCACAGAAATGTAACACAGTGTAAGAGCAGCAGGCATACAAGGATCTAAACCAAAGACTGGAGATGTGTCACACTTTGTCAATGGCAAAAGGTTTCAAAGCTGACAGGAATTGCTGCTGTCCTTGGATGAGGGTTAATCTCAACCAGTTTCTTAGCTAACATTGCTACTGATATTTGGAATTGGGTACCTAATTTTAAAAGAGCCCTGCTCACAGCAGTACATAAAGCTGCAAGTCTTCGGTGGGCCAAACATCACAAAAACTGGTCAGCAGCTGACTGGAAGCAAGTCTGAATAGAGTAGCCCACGCAAGATATAGTTCTCTAGTGTTATGGGGACATACTGTGCTACAGGCCGAGTGACCAAGAGAATTACATGTTTACTTCAGTATTCTCAGTGACCAACTATGAACCTTTTTTCTATATACTCATGAAGAATCTGCCGTGAACACTACTGTCTTTTGTGATGGCAACAGCTATATTAAGGGAACTGTATGTGCACATTCCTCGTTTAAGAAACTTTCAGGCACCATACCGCAACTCAACAGGCCCGCTAAATCACCTGATATTAATTAAAAACATGTCTTGGGCTCTCTGGAACATTATAATCAACATGCACACTATTTTGTGGCTTTATGGGATCTAATCATCTACGGCTGGTTTCAGCTGAATACAATTGCACGCAGCCTACTTCATGAAATTTGTAGATTCTCTTTCTTGCCAAATTGAGGCCATTATCAAGATTAGAGGTGGTGTTACATGGTACGAGAGTGGTTTGAAAAGTTATCAGAATCACCACAAGAGGTCAGCACTAGCACAACGAGTTGTTCACATGATATTCAGTGCACTGTGACCAGTAAACACGTGCCACGTGAGTGCTCTTAGACAAGAGTTGTGGTGGTGACATGGCACTGTTGTTCCCGTGTAGCGATTTGTGAAGACAGAAAAATCGAGATTTGAGCAGTGATTAAGTACTTTGTACAGAAAGGTATGAAAGCAAAGGACATTCATGCTGATTTCCAGAATACACTGGGAGACTCTGCTCCTTCGTATTCAACTGTTGCCAAGGGGACAAATGAATTTAAATATTCTAGGGAGGGCTTAGATGATGATCCGCACAGTGATCGGCCGAGATGTATCACTAGTCCATAAATCATTGTAAAAGTGCACAAAATGGTCATGGAGGATCACTGATTGAAAGTGCGTGAAATTGCTCACACTTGCCAGATGTCATCTGAAAGGAGTCACCTTTTAACTGAAGAATTATAACTGAAAAAATTATCTGCAAGATGGGTGCCGCCATTAAGACAATGTACGCTCGCGCACACGTACCATCACCACGGCAAAATTACACAAACTAAGGTATGAATTGTTGCCACACCCACCTTATTCACCCGATATGGCTGTCGGACTTCCATCTCGTTCAAAAACTGAAAATTTTTCTTGGTGGATGAAGATTCACTTCAAACGAAGAATTGATAGCCGGAGTAGACAACTATTTTGCAGGCCTGGAGGAAACTCATTTCCGAGGTGGGACCAAGCCACTAGAACATCGTTGGACCAAGTGCATTAACCTACAAGGACACTACATTGACAAATAAAAAAAGTTTCAGTGATGTAATTAGTTTTTTTTCTATTCCGTTCCAAGAACTTGTCAAACCACCCTCGTATTTCTCATGTCTCTTCGGTATGATTAATTTTTTTTTTTCCGGTATGATTAGTAATGGTGTAATACAGAAAAACAATAAAAGTTGATGTATTTTATGACACAACATGTTCAAATTTTCATTGTAATTGTATAATTTAAACAACTAGTTAGGAAACTGAATTTTTAGTTTGTGAGGACTGCATTCCCAATCACACCAATGGAGGTAACTTTATGGTTAAATCTACACATCCCTCTGTTTTCAAATACAAACAAGAAGGAACTGGTTGCACACCCATAGACTCACTTAGACTACAACTAGTATTCCGTTAAATTACATTTTCGTATGTGTGAAAACGACTTGGACTGACTATTCTCATTAACCGTACAAGAACTGTATGCGTACAATGTTAACTAACGTGTGTTTTGCATTAGTTAACGTTTGTTCAAATGTATTCATTTGTTACAAATCAAAACATTTAAAGAATAAAGTCAGAAGACTTTGCAGGCCTGGAGGAAACTCATTTCCGAGGTGGGACCAAGCCACTAGAACATTGTTGGACCAAGTGCATTAACCTACAAGGACACTACATTGAAAAAAAAAATGTTCAGTGATGTAATTAGTTTTTTCTCTATTCCGTTCCGAGAACTTTTCAAACCACCCTCGTATTTGTCATGTCTCTTCGGTATGACTAATTTTGTGTCCGGTATGATTAGTAATGGTGTAATACAGAAAATGCTTGACCATAAGACAGAAGCATTTTCACAATATCAAGAAATTTTCTGTAATTCTTATACCAGATAGTGTGCCACGTTCTTGATTCAATAATTAATAATATGATTTGGCAAAATGACTTAACTGTTATGTGAACGTTACCAAGTTAAAGTTTCACAGTAAAAGGCAACTTTTTAACAGGTTTTTAACAGTAATATGAAAATAAATTCTTAATGTTATAAACTATTTTTGGCAGGAAATTAACACAAATTTTTCTTATACCTCAAATGGTGACGTACATCGAAATTCACAGTGCCTCAAACTATGTCAAGGATTAGGACCAAAAACAATTTTCTCCTGGGCCATTATCAAACAAAAGCGATATGAATTGATGGTACATACTGTACTTGTTCAGTTATTCTTTTGACGTATCCTGTGTTCATGTCCTCAAATCTTAAGAAGCACTGATGTCTGTCAATGCTAGTCTAGTACGGGCTATGTATTAAATTTTATGTACTATCAGTTAATAAATTTTTCCACCTGTACGTAACGGATCACATCGCAATCATTGTTCTGGTTAAAACAATAAACCAAAATACGAATACTTTTCAAATTGTGCTACTAACACGTGAGTCTCACAAAAAACTAATCATATCCTGAAACACTGAAACACACAGCATTTCACGACAAAGTTGCAGTGCACATACAAAACTCGTTGACGTAAACTCATATACAGGATCAACAAACCATTTAGTTTCAGTCATGTGTCCCCTATCTATCTTTTTAAAAAATAAATACTTCGCTATCTGTTTATGAATTTCATAACAAAATATCTGCTGTAACTGACACTTCATATACTGTCCCAGACAGCTTTCTCAACACGAACATTAGATTTACACACACGATCACCAGAATAATAAAGCCCTAACTACGTTGTTCCAACGACGAACTCGTTCTGTTTACAATACACACAAAACACAAAACCCCAAAGAATGATAACACTTTCAATCTACCGTTCCCGCCTTCGCTTATTTTGTATTGATACGAACCTCACTGACTACTACAAATCAGTGTTGCCAGCCAAATATAAGTTATTTCCACTATAAGCATACTCAAATTCCGCTGCATTACACTACAATGTCAAATATTATTTATAATATCGCCTATACAAATAACTGGCGATATATGGGCTGTATAAAGAATTTGAACTATAAACAAGTGTATTCCATACCCTTCAAGCTAGGCTAACTCCAAGCACGACAAGTTTTGAACTTGGAGATAGTGGATCATTCACAGTCACTGTTACATAATAAATGTAGTTTGATGCAGCAAGTACTTTTCTCTTTTTATATGATTTGAACTTGTGAAGGCATAAGGAATTCATTCTCGAGGGGTTTGTTAGATTTGTGTGTGAAATGTTTCTATGTTAATAAAATGGAAACGAAATTCATGATCCTGTAAACATATCAATGTTTTGGTCATCTTGTGGTTGTTGAATTCAATTCTAGGCTATTCGGGGATAACAAGGAGATTTTTTATCACCCTTAACAATTTAGGGTCATATACATTTAAATTGTCTAACTACTCATTTTTAGAGAGGAAAGAAAATTTTATAAAATTCTAATTAACCTTCTACTTCCTGACTGACGATACATATGGTACTTATTTTATTCAACACAATATTTTATTATTTTTAGCTGACAGCATGAATTAGCTTCGTCAAATGCAATCTTTAACGATATTATTTATTATATTATTATTATTTGAAGATTGTAATGACTGTGTAAGCCACACAACTGAGCGGTTCGAAGACAATTTCAATTGTCTCATGTGTTTACTAATCCAGCCATTGTATCTGATCGCCAGACGATTCCAATAACTGTTCATATTTGTTAGAGGGCTAATACATACAATTACCAAACTTAAGGATATGTTGCATCATAACTGGATACGAAGTACAACAATGCTGCCTTTGAATGGAGAGGCTTGATTCCAAATCGCTGACAGCACAGGGTTTTGATTGTGTGAATCATGAAATTCTTCTAGATAAGCTTAAGTATTGCGGTATGAGTGGGACAGTGCACAAATGATTTAATTCACACTTAACTGGAAGAATGCAGAAGGTTGAAATTAACAGTACAGATAGTCTACAAAAACCAGCAGAGTACTCTAACTGGGGAGGTATCAAGGATCGTGTCCCACAGGGTTCAGTCTTTGGTCCTTTATTGTTCTTAATATACAGGGTGAGTCACCTAACATTACCGCTGGATGTATTTCGTAAACCACATCAAATACTGACGAATCTATTCCTCAGACCGAACGTGAGGAGAGGGGCGAGTGTAATTGGTTAATACAAACCATAAAAAAATGCACGGAAGTACGTATTTTAACACAAACCTACGTTTTTTTAAAATGGAACCCCGTTAGTTTTATTAGCACATCTGAACATATAAACAAATACGTAATCAGTGCCGTTTGTTGCATTGTAAAATGTTAATTACATCCGGAGATATTGTAACCTAAAGTTGATGCTTGAGTACCACTCCTCCGCTGTTCGATCGTGTGTATCGGAGAGCACCGAATTACGTAGGGATCCAAAGGGAACGGTGATGGGCCTTAGGTACAGAAGAGACTGGAACAGCACATTATGTCCACATGCTAACACCTTTTTATTGGTCTTTTTCACTGACGCACATGTACATTACCATGAGGGGCGAGGTACACGTTCGACGGGCGTTTCATAGGACGTGGAGGACGCATAAATTGGCCAGCCCGTTCTCCTGATCTTACACCTCAGGACTTCTTTCTGTGGGGTACGTTAAAGGAGAATGTGTACCGTGATGTGCCTACAACCCCAGAGGATATGAAACAACGTGTTGTGGCAGCCTGCGGCGACATTACACCAGATGTACTGCGGCGTGTACGACATTCGTTACGCCAGAGATTCCAATTGTGTGCAGCAAATGATGGCCACCACATTGAACATCTATTGGCCTGACATGTCGGGACACACTCTATTCCACTCCGTAATTGAAAACGGAAACCACGTGTGTATGTGTACTTCACCCCTCATGGTAATGTACATGTGCTTCAGTGAAAAAGACCAATAAAAAGGTGTTAGCATGTGGACATAATGTGCTGTTCCAGTCTCTTCTGTACCTAAGGTCCATCACCGTTCCCTTTGGATCCCTACGTAATTCGGTACTCTCCGATACACACGATCGAACAGCGGAGGAGTGGTACTAAAGAGTCAACTTTAGGTTACAATATCTCCGGATGTAATTAACATTTTATAATGCAACAAACGGCACTGATTACGTATTTGTTTATATGTTCAGATGTGCTAACAAAACTAACGGGGTTCCATTTAAAAAAACGTAGGTTTGTGTTAAAAAACATACCTCCGTGCATTTTTTTATGGTTTGTATTAACCAATTACACTAGCCCCTCTCCTCACGTTCGGTCTGAGGAATCGATTCGTCAGTATTTGATGTGGTTTACGAAATATATCCAGTGGTAACGTTAGGTGACTCACCCTGTATATTAACGACTTGCCACTCTATATTCATGAAGATGCAAAGTTATTTCTTTTTGCTGATAATACAAGTATAATAATCACACCCAAGAAGCAAGAATCAGCTGAGGAAATTGCAAATAATGTCTTTCAGAAAATTATTAAGTGGTTCTCTGCAAATGGACTCTCACTAAATTTTCAGAAAACACAGTTTGTACAATTCTGTACAGTAAATGGAATAATGTCATTGATAAATATAGACTATGAACGGAAGTCTGTTGCTAAGGTAGAATACTCTAAATTTCTGGGTGTGTGCATTGATGAGAAATTGAATTGGAAGAAACAAATTGATGATCTGCTGAAACGGTTAGGTTCAGCTACTTATGCTATTAGGGTTATTGCAAATTTTGGTGTTAAACATATCAGTAAATTAGCCTACTATGCTTATTTTTAATCACTACTTTCATATGTCATCATATTTTGGGGCAATTCGTCAATAAAAGAGAAAGTATTCATTGCACATAAGCGTGTAATCAGAATAATAGCTGGAGTCCACCCAAGATCACCTAGCAGACATTTATTTAAGGAACTCGGGATATTCACAGTACCTTCGCAATACATATATTCACTTATGAAATTCGTCATTAAGAACCCATCCCAGTTCAAAAATAACAGTGACGTGCATAGCTACAACACTAGAAGAAAGGATGATATTCACTATTCTGGATTAAATCTCACTTTGGCACAGAAAGGGGTGAACTATGCTGGCACAAAAATCTTTGGTCATTTGCCAAATACTATTAAAAGTCTGACAGACAGCCTACCGACATTTAAAAGCAAATTAAAAAGAATTTCTGAATGACAACCCCTTGTACTCAATAGATAAATTCTTAGATATGAAGTAGTAACTGTAAAAAAATCAATTAATTAATTTCTGTAAAGAAAACTTATGTTAAAGTGACATGTTCCACATCATTACGAAATGTCGTATTCATGATCTATGGAACAAGGATTAATGTATGTATGTACCAGAATGCGTTACACTACAGCGATTCTTAAGTGTGCCTGTAGAATCAAGACTGCTTTTTATGCAGGGTGAAGATAACATAGTCGCTGTGATGTTTTTAATAGTGTGTTTTTGTGGCTGCGGTGCTCGAGAGGTTATAGGCACTTCAGTCCAGAACCGCGCGACCTCTACGGTCGCAGGTTCGAATCCTGCCTCGGGCATGGATGTGTGTGATGTCCATAGGTTAGTTAGGTTTAAGTAGTTCTAAGTTGTAGGGGACTGATGACCTCAGACGTTAAGTCCCATAGTGCTCAGAGCCATTTGAACCATTTGAATAGTGTGTTTTTAATAGTGTGGTCCTTAAGTGAAATGTATGTTGTCAGCAGTAGAGTTCTTCTGTGGTCAGCTTCAAATGTCGGTTTTCAATAGCATACCTCGAAAAGAACATCGTCTTTCCTACAGGGATTCCCATTTGGACTACATGGTGAGTGTAATCCGACTACTGAAAAAAGAAAATTACTCGCCATGCAAAGTGACTCTCATGACAATTTAATTAATTGTCTTATCAATTTGATATCAGTGACAAGCCGCCTGGTGGGTGTTGGTAATTGCTAGGGCACCACATATGTGATTCTTCTCTTGGTGTTCTTTTTTTTCATTGCAGCGATATCTTTTTATGATATTTCACTTGACCAGCTATACAGGTAGGGACAACCATCGTAATAAAATCAGATGTGTTACCGAATTTATAAACTGATATGTAGTATAAAAGTTACATTTACAACTTCTCTGTGCTGTTACCTTGATAGACGTCGTATGTGGCTAGGCATTTGGCTAGCTTAAGAGAGAGATCGAAAGTGAGGAGGTGTACTGTGACAGTGGTAGATCTTAGAGCTCCATCATGAGCCGAAAATGAATTTAATATTCTAATCTTGTGATACAATACGTGACAGATCAGAAAAGACATTTCTATATCTGATGAAAGTATACCATAGTCCTGTACAGGATTTTCACAAGAAATAATGATACTTAAGGCATGTGGCAACGTGTGTATTGTCCGATTTCTTCAATCTTCGAAAATAACTCGTTTAAACAGGAGGAATGTACATTTCTTGTGATAAACTCCAAGTGTATAGTCATCAACATCATTGCCTCAGATTGGGTAAAGTGGTTTTTTTTAAACTGGGTGGTCTATGTCGGGGTGGAATTATTTAGTATACATCCAAGCTGCTGCTGCTTGTTTCCCAGTGCACTGCAGCTGCCTGCAAGAGAGGTCACAAGGAGTCGGCAACCGAAGTAACGGATTAGCTCAGCCTTTGACATGTACAAAGCATGCGCCTGCTTGTCTGATCTTACCCACGACGGCGAGGGCTGGCGAAGTGACCAGTGTTTTGGGTGAGTGCAGCAGAAGCGGACGTGTGTTTGTTGCGTGAGAGAAGAATCAAAATGATGAACATTTGCACTGGACGTATTGATAACATCAGAATTCCTACCACTCCAATCATCCCCGGATGCCATCCATGGCGGCGTGTGGTGCACTCTGGCGTACACGCACGTCCACAACTGCTGCTACAGACACGGATGTAGTTTCTTTGGTTCCTGAACAAAGGTGACGGAGGCGTTTGAAGGGTTTGGCGCGCTGTGTGTGGACGTGTGTAAGGCTAGTGTTCGGGATATGCTAGTGTTTTCAGCTGTCTTCGACATCTAGCCATGACAGCTTATTGCTATGACTGGATCGTAGTTTAAGTGTGTCGAGTTTAGCTGCTCTCAATACATCATAGTGGACTCTGTCTTGCAGTGGTAGTTGCTGTTTCTATTCTATCACACATCAGAACCTTCCTCTCTACTTCCCAATGTAGCAGGGAGAATCACTTCAGAAAGTCTATAGTACTACTACTACTACTAACTCCGTCTACAGGCCGCAAGCGACCCATCGGGACCATCCGACCGCCGTATCATCCTCAGGTGAGGATGCGGATAGGAGGGGCATGGGGTCAGCACACCGCTCTCCCGGTCGTTATGACGGTTTTCTTTGACCGGAGCCGCTACTATTCGGTCGAGTAGCTCCTCAATTGGCATCACGAGGCTGAGTGCACCCCGAAAAATGGCAACAGCACGTGGCGGCGGGATGGTGACCCATCCAAGCGCCGGCCACGCCCGACAGCGCTTAACTTCGGTGATCTCACGGGAACCGGTGTATCCACTGTGGCAAGGCCGTTGCCTCAGAAAGTCTATAGTACTTTTAAAAATCCAGTTGCTATGTCAAATTCCCGATTGATCGCTTTATTGTTTCCGATAGTTGTTTTGTGTGCATTTATACATTTGGATGTGGGTCTCTCTCTCCCAGCCAGCTCAGTCGATCCTTGTATGTCAAGGTGAGCGCAACAGGAAAATTTTCCAACAAAACGACACCTTCAATCTGTAAAAGTGTAATTACATAATTAGGACATGCACTTGCTGGATGTGAGCTTTTCCCACCAAATAAAAGTGAGGTCCATCCCCTGCAAATTGATATTTATAAATAAACAGTATATCCTATGCTATATAAGTGAATTTCTTGTCGTGAGATCCCAGATCACGTCTCCTCAGGACAGATAGTAGCTTAGAGCCCTTGGCGGAATCCATTCTCAGTCAGGAATTTGCCTTGGAAAGAAGGCGTCTCACATGCGTCAGTATTCCACAGGGGTTTACCGGATAAATGCCGCTTTGTTTACAGTTTGATCCGACCATGAGCAACGTTTCGTGCAGGTGTGGCTGTGGCACGTTACAAAAGGAGAAACAGAGAAAGAGCATGTGTTTCGATGGTAAATTCTCGGATGGTTTTGTTCATGGATTAGCATGACATCTGGTCTGACATATGCAGGGTCCGAGTGGTCACGGACAGCCACATGGCGTGTCGCTTTGCAGTACCCTGAGAGAGCTGCGTTTGTGGCATCATGAGCCAGCACAGGGTACAGTCCAGTGGACAGGGGACGGTGGACGATGTGTTTTTCACGATCAGAAAATTTTTAACAGTGTTATTATGTGTGATGGGTGTTTACTGACGGTATTCCTTGCAAGATCAGGATAAAAAGAAAAGCAATCTACTCGTATTTAATGCTCACACTCCTAACAAATCACCTAGTGTTCTGGGGGTAGCGTATTCATATTTTTTAATTTTAATATCTGACATAATGGAAAAAGTGTGTTTGACATCTGCATTTCCATGTGGCAAGACTAATATTATTTTGGCTACTTTATCAATATTCTAGAAAATGTAATGTCTAACAAAATTTTTTATTTCATCTACTGCGCTCTAGAATTTGATGCTATTCTTTGAGACTAACGCCATTTTTTCTATATCAGAAAAGCACACCTTTATTTTCTTAAACTCTTCGATTGCTTCATTTTTTATCTACCTTCCTTTCATACTTATTGGCAAGTTCTATTATACATTGTTGTCGTCTCATGTTTCTATTGGCTCTTTTATTTATAGTTCTGGTTATTATTAAAGATTGACGACCATCAGCAGCATCATTCAGAGTATGTGGTATATTAAGTGTTATTGTCTCAGATCTCATCAGATCATTCATAGCCGAAATGTAGCAAAGCATGCAGATCAAACTCTATGTAACATGCAGAGTACATACTGAATATGTATTAAAGTGGATTCACACTTGCTGGAATGTCACTGTCACGTAACCGTCACGTTTTTGAACGTTGAGGGTCAGAGGAATTTATGAGCATTCACATTACACAGTACATCAGTGTCGAAAGAGCGTTGTGACGTTACAGCTGGTCCATAAAAAACTCACCATGGGTGCTATTAAGTAGTTCACGGTAGATCGTCATAAAATGCTGAAATTTAGTTTAAAGCAGTATGCTATGATTGTTGTTGCGCTTGATGATGAGAAACAGAGAGTACAAACAGCTAAAAAATCGAGACTGTGTAGGAGATGGAAGAGAAGGAGTCATCGTTCTATAAATATTTCAGAATGTCTATACAACAGTACTTTTACTTTTTAAGCATGATACAAATACAAATTACGAAGAGAAATACAAGATTTACGCGTCCAGTTTCGCTTTGACACAAGGTGATGGTTTTCCTACGTTATGAATAAAACGTTTTCGGTTTTCAAGTCTCGTCAATTCGAACAAAATCCTCGAGCTTTCGATGATCATCTCCACCATCGTCGTCAGGAGTTCACTGACTGCCGGGGCTGTTACGGTTTCTCGCTTATACAGATGACGTCATCACCATCCAATCAGATACACCCAATTTGGAGCGCTAGCGGAGCTATTGCTCATGACAGCACCAATGACGTCAGATCGCGCCAGAGGCAGGCGCCACGTTTGAAACTGCCACTCCTGCGTAGCGCATCTGTATTTGCTTTGTTTCGATGTCCAACGCCCACCTCCATGCCCTGCTGAGTGTGTATCCTTGGTCTTTGTTGAAATTGTTGTTGTTCAATCTCGGCCGCTTCCTTTATAACAGAGTCCTAATATGTAGATGCATGAGCCAACACTTTTGTATTTTAGAACTGTATATTATGTCCGTTTTCTAGGCAATGTTCCACTATGGCCGACTTGTCAAGCTCCCTTTATTTTATATGGCTCTTGTGCTCAGTTCAACGTTCCACAACCTTGCGAATTGTTTGTCCAATATACAAGCTGCCACATTCATATGTCATCAACATTGTCACCATTCGATTGGGAGTTGGAGGATGTAACCACGGCAGCTCTACAACATGCAAGTTTATCCAAGGCGAGGTCGAAGCAATGTGCCAAGTTCGACTGACTGAATTGTAAAATCCGGTAAGGCCCACAGAATGGTTGTTACTCTTTCCAGCCAAGAACTTGACGACAGGTCTATATCAGCACTGAGTAAAAGCCTCAACTTTTCTCCAGTTCCACGACACCTGCCAATATTGGATATAATTAGTGGAATAGAGCAGTGCATTAGGAATCTTTCGCACAATGAAGCTGAGGACGTCAGGCTAACTACCAGCCATATCCTGGCGAAAGCTAAGCCACAAAATCTAATATTAGCCAGGAGGAACGACGTTGCTTATGGTTATTGCGTGATAATGAAGACTTGGTTGTCTTGCCAGCTGACAAAGGGAATGCCACCGTGGTTCTGAACTCTGCAGACTACCACCAGAAGATGCTACATTTATTAGAAGACTCTACGTACTGCAAGCTAAGTCGTGATCCCACACAGGCCGTTGTCAGAAGGACGGGGAAGTTATTAAAGGATTATGGTTTACCAGATGAAGTGGTGAAGAAATTAACACCTTGTGCCGCCAGACCTTCCAGGCTTTATGGATTACCGAGCGAGGTGGCGCAGTGGTTAGCACACTGGACTCGCATTCGGGAGGACGACGGTTCAATCCCGCGTCCGGCCATCCTGATTTAGGTTTTCCGTGATTTCCCTAGATCACTCCAGGCAAATGCCGGGATGGTTCCTTTGAAAGGGCACGGCCGACTTCCTTCCCCATCCTTCCCTAATCCGAGCTTGTGCTCCGTCTCTAATGACCTCGTTGTCGACGGGACGTTAAACACCAATATCCTCCTCCTCCTTTATGGAAAGCCAAAGAAACACGAGGATAGTGTTCCTCTGAGGCCCATTGTTAGTGTAATCAGTTCGCCTACCTACAGTCTTGCTAAACATCTGGCAGGATTATTAGCACCAAAACTGGGACATTGTGAACACCATGTTGTCAACTCGCAGAAATTTGATGAGACTCTCAAGAGAATGAAAATAGACCCAAACGACCTGTACATTGTGTCACTTTTACGAGGGTGCAAATACAAGATACGCTGGATCTTTTGGCCCAACATTTTCCATCTGGAATCATTAAGTTGTTCTGTCACGTCCTAACAACAACATACTTTTTGTACTGCAATGAGTATTATGAGATGATGGACGGCACAGCCATGGGATCACCACAGTCTCCAGCAGTCGCAAATTTCTTCATGGAGCACTTTGAGGAGCAGGCTCTGTAAACTGCGACATTATGGCCGCCTTGCTTTCTACGATACGTTGATGAAACCTTCCTGATATGGCCTCATGGTGAAGATACACTACAGCAGTTCGTCGATCACATGAGTGGTGTCTGTCCCAACATTAAATTTACCGTCGAGATGGAGAAGCATAGCAAGCTGCCATTCTTGGATGTTTTGGTTGAGCAGAGGGCAGGAGGCCAGCTTGGTCATTCAGTGTACCAGAAACAAACATACACTGATTGGTACTTGAACGCCAATAGTTTCCACCACCCTTTATACAAGAAAGCAGTCCTGAACACGTTGGTTCATAGAGCCAAGATTATCTCTGACGATGACGACCTACAGTCTGAATTATAGAAATTAAAACATGTTTTCGGGGAAAATGGATACAGCAAAAGAGACATTGCAAAAGATTTCAAGGGCCACTAACGAAATAAACCTGGTGAATCAGTAGAAGAGGCCAAACGGACTGCATTCCTGCCATACTTTGGAGCAACTAGCAGCAAGTTAGGACGTCTGCTGCAGGAACATGGGCTAAGACCAGTGTTCCGGCCCACCCCAACATACAAGATATGTTGCGCACTGTTAAAGACGACATTGCTCTTCGAGTGTCTGGTGCGTATGGTGTACCCGGTGAATGTGGCAGCACGTAGTATATTGGACAAACAATTTGCACTGTTGGGAGTGTTGTACTGAACACAAGCGCCATATAAGAAAAGGGAGCTTGACATGACGTCACCAGTGCTGCCACGGGCAATAACTCTGCTAGCTGCCTGGGTCAACGTATGCGAACGCGCCACATTGGGTCTATCTGATTGGCTGCTGATGATGTCATCATGCCTATATAAGTGAGAAATCGTAGCAGCCCTGGCAGTCAGTGAACTCCTGACGACGACGGCGGAGATGATCCTCGAAAGCTCGAGGATTTTATTCCAATTGATGCGGCTTGAAAACCGAGAAATTTTATTCATGTATGCCGTCACAAAAGACTCCGAGGACACATTGCCTACGTTATGTCTACGTAGGCTGTTTTAGTGTACTTGAACTATGTTTACATATATTTCTGTTAGCTGCATTTCATCTTTAATTTATTACAAATCTTATTTTAAACTTCTGTATGCCACATCAGCTTCACTGCTGGTTCTCTTTTCGCTACTCCGCTGCATAAATCGTGAGTAAAGCACATTGAACAAGATATATATCGTTTATTTTGCAATGTATTCGTTCAGTGTATAAAATAAAAATACTATTCCTTAGAATTGTCTTCCAGAACATATTAAGACCCTTCCATGATAGCAATCAGTGGGAAATACTTTCGTATCAGTTGACACTGTGTACTTAATGTAAAGGGTGCTCATGAAGTAGGCTACTCCATGGCCTCTCTTCCCGAGAAATCTTGACATGATGCTGACATGATGTGTCGATGGTGTTCTGTTGGCAGTGTATGTGAATGCCACCATATGAACTACAGAGGAGACTCTTTTGAAGTGATGGACGCGATGGTGACGTACCGCCCTGTCAAGTGTGCATCTGCCTTTAGTTGGTAAATTACTAACATTGTAAAATTAACATAACACTGAATTACGTATTTTTTAAACTCTGGAATGGAAATTTAGGTGTGTTTTTCAACCAGCCAAAGGAAGTTAAATTTCCCTATACTTTTGACAATTTAAGTAATTCACCACTATGACACAAAGGTAAAAAAAACTCACCTAAAAGTAGCCGAATTCCGCTACCATTGGTAACACTGGTAAAAATTCTACTGTTTCGTACATCTTTGCTATTGCAGACCCTATTGGTCGATTCACCATGGAGGTATAAAAAGAGGGGAGGTGTCATTATGTCACAAACTTCAGGCCAATGCCCACCATCTTCACTAGCCCAAGACATTAGGTTCACCACATTCATACCTTTGATGTTCACAGTGGTGATGCTTCCCCATGTTCACACTCTGATGTGCCTATGCCCAATTTCGACTGCATTTAGTTCTTTGGTTGTGTGGAGACGTGGTGTAAGTAGCCTGTTTGTATGTTGGCAGCGTTGTAGAGTGTGTTAATATGACTGACAGTGCTCTGTGCCCTCGGCAAGAGATTCTGTGGTTGAATGGACCAGCAGTTAGCGAGTGGATAGGAAAGTGCATGGGCATGATATTCCAAGTAAAGACTCTGTGTTGGTAGGACATGTATTGTAAACTGAGATGAAATGATGTATTTATAAGAAAATATGCAAGGAAATGTATGATGGTGGATATGGCTGAAATGTTTAGACAGTGGAATTATTGACAACTATATAATTTTTGGAACTGAATGTCACATGAATAAGGTAAAATTTTGTAAATACATTGGTTGGTCTTCAATATACTCTTTCTTTTTGCTAACCATATGCCTCCTAGTAGTTAGAGACTATAGTAATTAGAATCTTATTATTTAGCTGGCAGTTGTTGCTACTTGCTGTATTTGCTGTAGTTCATGTTATGAAGATTTTCTGTGAGGTAAGTGACTTTTGAAAGAGAATGAGGTTTGTGCTATTGGAATCCATGACTGAAATGAGTTCAGGCAGTTAAGAGAGTTGGAGGTGGTTTCATATTTCCTTAATTTCATATCTTTTGGATTTGTATTATTGTTAGGATTTCTTGCAATTCAAGGCCATTCTTTTGTGCTAATTATTGGAAGTCATGTTGTCAACACATAGCAGTAAACTTGTGTTGGTCTTGTACATTGAGGGTAATAAATAAATAGGTTAAGCCTGAATTGTCTTTGACAGGGAAAATTCTGTAGGTCAGTGTTTAATAAAAAATTAATTAAAGAGTTAGTTTCAGTGGTTGTTTCATAAAAATGCCATCTTGCATCATTTACAAGTGTATTAATCGCCCCAATCATAATCTGATTTCATTCGTAAGTGGAGCAATTCAAGCAATATTTTCTTTTGTATACATGAATTATTGTCACACTGTTTACTTCAATTGTAATGGTATTGTTTCAAAAAAATGTTCAAATATGTGTGAATTCCTAAGGGGCCAAACTGCTGAGGTCATCAGTCCCTAGACTTACACACTACTTAAACTAACGTATGCTAAGAACAACACACCCAACCATGCCCAAGGGATTACTCGAACCTCCGACGGGAGGCGCCACGCTATTTGTGACATGGCGCCTCAAACCTCATTTGACTTTACTCAGTATCCACTGTTTCTCTTCTTCCTTGTGTTTTTCATTGCCTTCGAAGTTGCTTGGATGAGCCCCACTGTATCGATGGGCTCGTCCCCACACTACACACAGCTAAGTAACTGTGCTGATTGTTGGGGTAGTATCTGATGCCCTAAATCCCTCTCACGAATAATTATCATTCATTGTTCTCATTTCCTCCCCATTTATAAAGATTCTGGCTAGAACAGCCGGAGACAGTGGTCATGTGTGCATGAGTTTTATGCATACAATTGTATGAATGTGTGAGTGTGCTGTGCTTCCTTTCCCAAAGAAGGCTTTGGCTGAAAATTTGTGTTAACACTCTTTTCGTCATGCCTGCTTTGTGTTTGGCTTGTGAGTAGCAATCTATCCGCTTCACAGTATAGTTATCCCTTCATGAAGTTTTTTGTAAATAATCCACTGCACTTTAAAATGAACATTGATGTACATAATTACAATACCAGAAGAAAAAAATGACATTTATAATGCCACATTAAAGTTGTCTGTAGCACAAACAGGGGTTCACAATGCTGCATCCAAACGTTTTGATATAAAATGCCTGACACAGAAACAAAGTAAAATTTGAAACAAACCTGAAAACGTTTCTCTTTGATAACTTCTACTATTCCACAGAAGATTTTCTATTACTGTAATGTGTAAACGGTGATGGGTAGGTATTACTAACTAACATTCGCCTGCCTTTAATTTAAAAACTTATAAACTAATAAATGATCATCATGGAGCCATATTTACAAAGAAAATTGATGTCATTACATAGGGACTCATTCTAAATCATTATGATTTATTGTACAAATGATATATGGAACATAAAACAAACTGTTGGTATATCACAAAACATGGTATAGACTTATCTACTTTGAAAACCTCAGAATTGAAAAGTAAAATCAAGCAGATTATCATAGAAGACATACATTCCAATTGTGCTATGTTTAGTTATTCCTAAATGACAAAGTTTCTGGCGAGAAATATCCCAGGAAATGAAACAAATATTCTGCTGTTGGTAAGGTAGGGCTACATCTTACACACGATAGGCTATCATTAATAAAATGTTACTCACATACATGTTAAAGCAAACTATGTATTTTAAGGGGTCTTAAGCGTTTGAGACCATTCCCTTAATCACATTTATAGCATTCTACAATGCTGGAAGACATTTAAAAATTATACCTTTTCTTACCCTGTAAATTGGTGTTACTAGCCACACACTAAATGACCTGCCATAGGTAAGATCTCGAAGTGAGAAGGTGGGTAAACCACAGTGAGACTAATGCATTAACAGTCTAATAAAGGAAGAACTCTATTCTGCATGGAGATATACCTGTATGAAACTGTCTCTTTGACACATCAGTACACATTCACTTTAATGACATGCACAAGATATGTTAGCACGCCTTGCTTCTTTCCTCATACACACGTTTATGGGCTAGCAAATAACATGTATGTAAGTTTTTTTGCAAAATTGAACACTAAAAATGTTGAGCATATGAGCTGACAACTGAAAATGTAGTGAACAAGAAGCAGTACCTTTGCCAGTAAACAATCAAGCATTGGTTTTGGAGTTCCAGTTTAATTTACTATCGAGACAAATACAGTGAAAGTGGAATTAAATGGATTACAAAAACAACCTTTTCACAGTACTTCTTTCTGTTTCTGGTTATCCGAATTATAGCAGCAAGAAACAGGTTACGCTAACAAGGACAAATGTGTTATATTACTGAAGCAAGTAGGCCAAAGTATATAAGAATAGAAAGGCATTCGAAACTTCCTTCCTGATACTATGTTATTCATGTAAACTATATAATTTTTAGTATTTAAAACAGTTGTTGCGAGCACACGACAGAAATAATGAACAAGAGGCAATCGTAAATAGTAGTCTGCTAATGTTTGGGCTACTTAAAGTGGCAGGCTTTGAACAACGTACAGCGTAAGCCTGTAGTGCCACCTTTCTTCTTTTTCTACCTCCATGCGATTCACATTTGATGGAACGGAAATGAACGTCATTGCGACACTACTGCTCATTTTTGTTGTACTATGTGACAGCAGCGCTCCAAGCGGCCAGGAAGCTACACTTCTGAATATGAAATCGGATGAATGTGAATAGTATCATTTATATTGATTTGTAACATAGTTTTTACACGGGGGAACATACGTAGTGTCATAAAAACCGCCAATAACTATAAAATGACACTACATTTGTCTTTCTTTGGTTTCCTAAGGAACCTGGGTAGTATGAAACGCTAAATTACAGAAAAGTTATTTACGATTCTCTTGTAACCTACAGATATTTAATGAAGATTTTTTTTTCTTTTAAGAACAATAATGTGATATTTACATTATTATTATGGCCAAGCGTATAAACATAACTGATTGGAGGTTAAATTTGACATTAGACTAGAAACTTAGCTACTTTCAGGACTCAGCTGTATTGTATAACACTAAATTTGGATCCACCAAAGCATGTTGAGATTTGATCTAAGATAGCATGTAACATGTATGTCAACATGGCTGAAATTGGCTATCGACACTATTATTGTGCTTCGACTACAGATATTTGTCATATATCATAGATACGTTGTATTTATTACCAACGTTGCCGAGCTGTAAAAAAAAAGCTAGCAAACAGAAAAAGGAGTGATCCTCAAACTTGTCTCAGTATGAGGAAGATTTACTGTTGGAAATTGTGTTGGGCCAGTATAAAGATATAATTGAGTGCAAAAAAACATATAAAGTCATTGCGGCCAACAAGGTAAAGGTATGCAGAGCAGTTGCTGCTGAATTTAATCCTTGTAACATGGGGACAGATCGTGATTGAAAGAGTTTGAAAACGTGTTAAGAAAATGTTAAGGAGAGGACCAAGAAAGCGTTAGAGCATGACAGGGTATAATTTCAAGAAGTACTTTCTAATTATTACATTTCATTTTTTATGTATGTGGTATGTAAACTGGAGCAAAAACAGTGTAAAATGTTTTCAAGGTTGGAATGCATAAAATTGGAGGCTGTAATTTTGTAAGACCTACTGTTACAGGAAGTGGACAAAAGGTAATTGCAGCCCTGAAGCCCCAATTTTTTCCTATTTCCAACCCCTACGATGATGATGTAGAATTTCATCCTGAAGCACTTTGATGCGATCACATTGGTTTGATACCATTGCATAAATTCTTTTGAAGTAAGTTTGCTATGTAAAAGGTAGTTCATAATGTTATTCGTTCCATTCGTGTTCTGATACAGATTCAGCTAACTAGTTGCTGTTCATTTGCAACATCAGTAAACGAGGACACAGCTGTAACTCCAAACGAAAATATTGCTCTTGTTGCTGAGAATGAAATGAAAACGAAGGACAGAATGCTTACAATGACAGCACAGCATTGCGTATTCTGCACAGAAAATAATCTCTAATTACAGTTTGATGTGCAACGCACCAGCCAGGATTCTGTTATAATGTCAGTATCTCGTCCCAAAAACAAAAGAATAGAATATGTTCTCGATAAGAAATACCAGTTTTACAAGAGACGATTAGAATGCCTCATCCTTGAACATAAAATCAAAGTACAGTACTTGCTTGCAGAACATGAGATAAGAATGGAAACCCTCAAAATAGATAAGGGAAAAAAATTGGAACTTAAAGAAATGAAAAGACAAATCAGACTTTTAATCTGATGCATTGTAAATTTTTCCAATCTTGAGACTTCTTGTATAAATACATTGTCAATAAATTTCGAAGTAATTGCATTGTGACTGCTGTTATATTCGTTTTCTGTTGGTACGCAGGCTACTGAAATTTATTCATGGACAGATTTTTCATCCTAAAGTTATATGCTGTGTTCTGTCCATATTTTAATATTTATTATTATTTGGAAACGAAGGTAGTTTGTAATATTATGGGGTTCTTTTTCTGATACAGAAATCAGTAACCAGGAGACAGAGAAGTATCTAGAACTAAAAGAAAGGAAAATAAAATCTGGCTTTCAAACTGACACTTTGTTTATGAATGCCGCACTCACTGCAACATGCCCCTTGTTGACGTCATGTTCTGCATGACCTGGAATTTCTGCATACACTCTTCTCCCAGCAAATACATTGCCATCAATCTCAGGCTCCTGCTCTGATGCGACACAGTCATATTGTGCAAGACTAATGCTGCAAGTGTTATAAGTGGTGCAAGATTTAATTTCACTCTGAGTCCTAGACTGAAGCAGGGAAATCGTCTTTTTACTACCCCAAATATTTTCTCAACTGCTGATCTTATTTTCTTGTGGGCACGATTATGGATCCACTCAGCCGCCGTTTCTTCACGAAGTACTGGCGTCAACAAATACCTGCAACACTGAGAGCCACTGTCTCCCAGAAGTATGCCTTCCAGAATTTCCCCTGTTTCCAACTGGGCATGGATACGTGAGTTTCCGAAAATATTGCTGTCATGGGCAATCTAGCTACGATATTTAAACATTGGAGCTTAGCGTCTGAGATTGCTTGTACATTTAAAGAGAACCACCCATAACGATTTCTAAATATATCAGCATTGTCGCCACCAGGCAATTTGATGGGAATATGAGTGCAGTCAATAGCGCCTAAACCGCTAGGAAAATGCGCTGTTTGATAAAAATCACGATGGGTGTTTCTAAGGTCATTTTCATCCATTGGCATTTTCATAAATTCATTTTTCAATGAGGCAATTCAGCTCTGTAAGTTATTGTTGCATCTACTTTAAATAGACCACCAATAACTCAAAGGTTCCTGTGGCGTAAAATCTTAACGTTAACAGTCTCTAAGCCTTAGTTCCAACTGCTCTACAGTTATTTTTTCCAAACGAAACCTTAGCTTAAATGACTTGTCATTTAATTCCAAGAATGTGTTCATCCTTTCACAGAACGTGCTGGGAGCTCGCTGGATCTCACCGTCATTGTCCTCAGTGGACGCATCTGAATACTCAGATATCTGTAAAGTAAACGAAAGGAAACAATGAATTTATATCACGTAGTGTTGTTGCACACAGAATTTTGTCAAACAGTGGCCCAGAACGCTTGGAAAACGGACAGTGTATGTTATGGTTTCAATGGTATGGAATGGCGTGGTAATGTTACAATTATCTTTATGAAAAATACAAATTTTTTTATTTTGTTTGGTACTGTCCGTTGCGTTTTGGTCTGGGCAGACGTCACATGACATCCAAGCAAGCTGATCATTGATTCCTGTACTCAGTTTTCATTGCAGAAAGCAAGCAGCTCTCTGACCAGACACACTGTGCTAATGTGTCGGCTTCTTTTTGTGTGAAATGTGTGTTTATCTTCTCTTATTTCAGCAGAGTAAGCTGAAATTACACACATATTAGAAAGTAGTTCTTTATGAATAAGTTGTAGCTTATGGCACTGAATCAGTGAGATTTGGCAATTTTTACATTTATTTCAGTATCATCCATGCCTTTCGATAATTAAATAGTGGCTAGAGCGTAAAAATGTTGTAATTTTTTTGTTAATTAAGTAGAAAAATAATTAAAGCAAACTTTAGTCTTAGAGCTGCTTTCTCGCCGCTAGGAGAGCTAGTGTCGTTCCAACTGACAGATGGTAACAGTTTTGACAGCAATGAGTGTCGTGACTGTATATGCTGGACTGCTGTGGTCTTTTC
Organism: Schistocerca nitens; assembly: GCF_023898315.1. Lineage (NCBI taxonomy): Eukaryota > Metazoa > Arthropoda > Insecta > Orthoptera > Acrididae > Schistocerca > Schistocerca nitens. The sequence continues at coordinate 581,136,836 of NC_064614.1, read as the reverse complement.
AGTGTACAATGCTCTCGAAAACAGTAGCTTACACAAAGGCTGAGGCTGTAAATGGAATGCGATGTCAAGGGGTGGTGACATTGTCTGCTAATATCAGTTGTTTTACTATATTTTATAGTAGTGTATTTGTGGCTTTGATACACAACATTCCAGATACGATACAGACTAAAAGTGGATTCACACTTGACGGAACGTCACCATCACGTCCATAACATAAAAAGATTATCCTCTGTAGTTCAAATGGTGACATTCACACATGATGTCAACAGAACATTACGTCACATCATGCAGTGTCACATCAAAGTTTCTTGAGGAGCATGTTTACATGTGGCATTGGTGGATTCATGTTATATTTTCTGTTGCTGTCAGCAAGTAGCCTCCATTTTTGATTTGCTTAGTGCAGCACATTTCGAGGTTCTGTGTGTATAACTGTGTTTGAGATACCTTAGGCAAACCATCAGCTTCCGTTGTGGTGATATTCGACTCCTAGACCTTGATTTTCTCTTGGTAATTTTTATTTCTATGTTGCTTAACAGTCAAAAACTGGTGTTTAGACATTCTGAAATATTAATGGAACGATGACTCTTCTCTTCTAGCTCCTTGTAATTAGTGTGTAACTCTCCTTCACAGTCTCGATTTTTTAAAATTTTTCTAACCCAGAGTCTTTTTGCTCTCTGTTTCCCATCGTCAAGTGCAACAGCAATCGTTGTAATCAAATTTTAATTAAATTTCGGCATTTTATAAAGATCTACCATGAGCTACAAAACAGCGCCTCTGGTGGATGTTTTATAAACCACCAGTAATGTCACAGTGTTCTTTCAATGTGCCATGCAGTGTGAATGCTCACGAGATACTCAGATCGTCAACATTCAAAAATATGACAGTGAATTGCGATAAGTGTGAATCCACCTTAACATGTTAGATTAGTTTAAATCAGATACAGTTTTCATTCCATAGACCCTAAAATGAGGTGACTGTTGTGGGTGTGGAACAAGTCAGAAAGCATAACATAAAAAAGTAAAACATTTGAATATAATATTCATTGCCCTGATCATTTTTCAGGAGATTGTCAAAAATAGTTGAATACAGTACAGTAAACTGGAACTGCTAATATTTACAGAATTAATATATTGTTGGAGTGAAAGATAGTTATGCACTTTTAATGAATTATTCATTTGTGTAATACCTAATCTTGAGTGTCAAAACTGAAATCTAACAGACATTTTTACTAAAGATTGTCTAATAGACCCTGTTAAAATATTCATCTATAAAGTAGACAGAGTAGCCTATGAAAAAGTCTTTCAAACTCTGTTTAAACTGTGCTTTATCTGAAACCAAGTCCTTAATGGATGCTGGTCATTTATTGAAAATGTGTGTTCCTAAATATTGGACCTCGTTTTGGACCAAGGTAAGTGATTTTGGGTCTTTATATTGATTGTTCTTATTCCTAGTATTCATACTATGCACTTAGCTACTGGTTGGAAATGAGATATATTACTTCAAATTTCATTAATGAATGACACTGAGAAGTAGTATACAAAGTTCCTTGATGAGGTTTCTCCTTGATGTTCTCGAATTAACGCCAGATGAGCCTTATTATAAGCTTTTGCAAGCTAAGAACTTTTGCTCAGTTTGACGAGTTACCCCAGACATTACCCTGTATAACATAACAGAATGAAAGTAAGCAAAGTATGAAAGTTTTTTATATTTATGTCTCCTACATCTGACATCATTCTCACTGCAAATACAGGCTTGTTTAGGCCTTTCAGCAATTCTGTGAGATGCCCTTCCGAACTGAATTTATTGTCTTCGATCTGTGTGTCTTCAAATGTTATACACATGCCGGAATGAGATCTCTTACAGTTTCTGATCTGTATTAGTAGGTCTTTTCAAAGTTTGATGACAGTGAATTAGCTTTAAACCATTTATTAATGTCAGTTCTTGAGTTGCTACATATTGCAATGTTTGTATGAACTGCAAACAAAACAAACATAGCATCTGGCAATGTAACAGAGGAGAGGTCATTAATGTACACAAGAAAAAGCAATGGTCCCAAGATAGAACCTAAAGGGGCACCACATGTAATTAATTCCCAATCAGGTGAAGACTTGCTGCTTACTACACGGCTATTTTGCAATGACACCATATTTTTCCTGTTAGTTAGATAAGACTCAAACCATTTCACAGCACCGCCATTGAAACCATAATATTTCAATTTACTTAAGAGAATTCTGTGATTGACACAGTCAAAGGCTTTTGGCAGGTCACAGAAAATGCCAGTAGTCTCTAATTTGTTATCTAATGAATTAAGTACATTCTCAATATATGTGTAAATAGCTTTTTCTATACTGGAACCTTTAAGGACCCAAACTATGATTTGGACAATATATTAATTGTAGTCTGGTGAATAAGGAGTTTTTGAACACAACTTTTTCAAGTATTTTTGAAAAAGCTGGCAAAAGTGGAATTGCTTGGTAGTTTGATGGTAACTCTTTATTCCCCTTTTTGTAAAGAGGTTTAACTTTAGTATATTTTAGCCAGTCTGGAAATGTTCTGAGATTGATTACACAAACAACTTACGATAGAACTCAACTCACATAAGCACTCATTGATTAACTTTGATAATATTTTACCATAACCTCTAGAATACTCAGATTTTAAGGATTTTATGATGTATTTCCTTGTTTTTTTTTACTGTGAGAGGTGAAACAAAGATTCCAGAATTCTTACGAAGATGTTAAAGTTTCCTGAAGGTGCTCTGCATATACTTTCTACTATAAAGGACTCATTATGAAATACTACTTCTGCTGCAGAAGCTTCTAAGTGCTGTTCTGAGGAAAATTTTTTAATATCAATATTCTTGACATAAAACAGTTTCTGACAAATGTGGTAACTCCCACTGGTGTACTGGCATATAGTATATACATCTATCAAGTGAAGATAGCCTACTGCGAATATCATCAACCTCAAACTGGGCTAGTCATGTAATTTGGGACGACATAGCTAGGCTACAATTTGTGGAATTTAGGATAAATTGAATAAAACATATATTCACCTTGTTTCCTTGTTTTATATACACTTTTTCAAGTCTGAGTTTTAGCAACATTTATGGTGCAGTATTGTGGTTGTAAATGGATGTAAAGAGAAGTATGTGAAATGAGGACCAGTTACTTTTCATAGATATATACAAGAAATGTATAATTGTAAATGTAATATTGATTTGAGGCCTTTATCTGTTGAAAAATAGAGACACACAGTGTTACAAAGTCTCGTATTTCTGAGATAATTTCTGGCATTTTATGACATGTATTTATGAACCACGTGCTTATTAAACTTGTCAGTAAACTGGCAGTGTATATATATTGGTGCTAAGTTTATATACAGATAAAATTTATACATGACAATCTGATTAATTTCCTCCTATGTAGGCAGGTTATAAAACCCTTGTGTGTATCAAAGTATTCTGCAAAATATTTCTGCTTCAGACAGTATCCTATTCAGTGTCATTGTAATACAGTTATTACAATAGGTTTGACAATATAATCAACTGTTGCTGGCTGTCACTTCTTTTATTAATCCACAATTCGAGCATTGACCATGTATTTTCTTATTTTTTTGTGCATAATGTATGGTTTTAATTATCTGATTAGAAGGTTTTTATTTATTTAATCGTGTCTGAGCTACATCTGTAATTAATTAATACGTTATATATACTAGATTACAAATACAAGTAAATGATAGTTATTCATTCATATATACATTCATGATCTTCACATATTGTAAGTCGTCATTATTGTCTAAAGCAAGGCTCATATCTCTCTCCAGTGTTCGGCACACTTCACTGCAGCGTCGTTGGCCAACCGCAGGTCTTGGAAAGTGCATGGGGCCAGCAAAGATGGACAGGTCAGCAGGTGTGTCATGGTTTGTTTTCCTCCACATTGGCAGGGCTCTTCTTCGGCGTATCCCCACTTGATCAGGTTATCCTGTGATCTTCCCATTTGACATCTAAGTCTATTTAGGCTCTTCCAGACTCTCCATTCCAATTGTGATCCAGCAGGAAGTTTTTCTTTAATGTTCCAACTTTTCAGACTGCCTTTATCCAATTTTTGTTTCCACATTAATTCTCTAGTTGTAGACTGACTTTCGGTTAGTGGACGTTCAACTTTTATGAAGCCTTTCCTAGATTTAAGTCTTGCCTCCGCTGGCTGATGTGCGTACAGGGGATGTCTTCTATCTTCACACTGCCTGCTTCGTTCGGCCATCGCCAACGTTTGCCGTCTGATCTGTGGGGGGGCTATTCCAGAACACATATAAAGGAGATCACGGTTTGTAGGCTTCAGGCATCCCGTGATTAATCGACATGAGGCATTCAGTGCTGCGTCTAGCTTCTGAGCATGTGTCGATCTTCTCCAGACGGGGCATGCATATTCAGCTGGAGCAAAGCACAGTGCCAGGGATGATGCACGTAGAATTTCAGGGTTTGCTCCCCAGTGTGAGTTGGTAAGTTTACGGATTATGCCGTTCCGTGTGTTGACTTTCGCTCTAGTTTTCTCTACGTGTTTCTTGTAAGACAATGTTCGATCTAACGTGACTCCAAGATAAACTGGGTTTGGGCAGTGTTGAAGTTTAACTGAGTTCCATTCCAATTGTAATTCCCTGATTGCTTCCTTGTTGTTTAGATGAAATAAACAAGTCTGCGTCTTTGCTGGATTAGGTCGAAGCTGGTTCCCGTTGTAATATTCAGTTAGTTCTTCTAAGGCATCTGTTAGATTTCTTTCAATCTGTTTGATTAATCTAGATTGGCATGCAATGGCTACATCATCAGCATAGATAAAGCTTCTTGTTGTCGGTCCAACTGGTTGGTCATTTGTATACAGATTAAAAAGTAGGGGGGACAAAACACTACCTTGTGGGAGCCCATTCTTCTGGTTCCTCCAGCGACTTCTTTGTTCTTGAAATTCCACATAGTATCTTCTGTTGGAGATCAGTGATCTCACAACTTCAGTAAGGTGGTAGTTTCCCGTCATTTTGAAAATTTTTCCCAGGAGGATTTTGTGGTTTATCGTGTCGTAAGCTGCTGATAAGTCGACAAACACCACGCCAGTTTTTTCTCCCTTCTCAAAACCGTCCTCTATGTATTGTGTTAGGCAGAGGACCTGGCCAGTGCAAGATTTATTAGAAGGTAAAAATATATTATTAATCTTTTATTTGTCTATGAGGATCAATAAAGAAAAATTGAAAACAGTAATAGATAAACAGGTGGAGCAAATCACTTACTGTGTTTACTGAACAATTTCATAGTTCTAAATACATTGTTTTTTCGTGACACTTTGGCGTCATCTTTGACACTTTGGCGTCATCTGTGACACTTTGGCGCCATCTATAGTATCATTGTAACATAATTAATTCGAACAGAGATTCGACAATATAAATAGGCACAACAGAAAGCGTAAAAAAATATCGTTGTCTGGCAGTTCATATTCCATTATCGAAAAAATTCACATAAAGTGAAATCAGAGCTATGACATTGTGCCGAAAAAGCAGGATACTATTTCTCTTCACATCTTTAAGCCAACTTCAGTTCCTGGTATCAAAGTGTTAACATGTTTGTAAAACATATATACAAAGTTTCACAGTACTTCTGAAGATGATCTCTCTGTAACATCGAAATAATAACACTCAAAATAAGCTAAGCACTGTAAGGGCTAAAATGCGCTGCTCAAAATCACGTGACTTGAGAAGCAGACATTGTGGACAGAATTTACCTTCTGTGCATCACTCCATAGATGATTATACGTTATAGCTACATATGCCTTTATTTTCATATACATTACGAGAGGTACTATGGCTGTGCTTCTTTCAAAGATATATCTTAGCTGAAGCAGCTGGGTAGGGATATATTGGATTTTATCAACCTCATATTTTGTGTGTTTTATATTAGAACCACATTATAACTCATGCCATCATATGAGTAAAAAAGAGAACACCCTATGGTAGATTTTCAGAGCAAAAGACCATTCTCTGAGGAAGTTCTCATTTTTGTATGAATAAAAATTTCGAAGCATCTTCTTTGATGGAGTTCCTACTTACTACCTCCCATCCTTGTTGAGAACGTTCTCAGTGTGCATTGATGGCATGGCTGGCACAGAACACATGCATAAAGTTACATTCATTCAGCTCATTCAAACAGGCAAACTATTCGGTGCACAAACATGAAATGGCATCAATGTGTTCTGGAAGAGTTGCACTTCAATTCGGTTTTACTTTTATGTGCAGCAACAAATTATTAAGACGATTATGGACAGTTTACGAAAATACATCTTCTTGAGATGTTACCGAATTTTCGACATGCATGAAAGTTTTTTGTTATTGAAGTTAGGTGAAGACATGTGACTTTTTATCTATTCCAAACTGGAACTCTATCAGAGTTTTACAGTTTCCTAACATGAGATAATTTTGTTTAAATACGACACATAATGGTCTGATCTTGCATCAAATACATAAGTTGTCACCTATGTGTTTCGTTACAAGAAACAGATCACTATGTTTCTAATAAACCAGTTTTTAATTTTTCTGATCCTCCTACTTATTTGGAACATAAAAAACGATAAGATTTATGCTGTGAGAATACATGATGATGAACATCTTGAAATATAAGTAACACAGCTGTTTGGTGTATACAGTCTGAAAACTTGGGTCTGCTAAATAGCAACAAAAATGCTTTAATTTTCAGTTTGTCTGAAAGATACCCCACTCTACTTCCATGATTTTCTGGAAGGAAGCTCGCCAGACAAGTATTGTTTTTATCATTAGACTCCTGTAAACTTCGACAGTTTCTCTCTTCAGTATTTCTTTGGGCTATGTGTATCATTTTTTTGCTTTCAAAGCAACATAAAACTCAATTACTACAAAAAAACGGTAAAACTTAACCTCAGCAAAACTTACTCAGCTTGGAGTATGCTGCAGTGCTCACTTCAAAAAATATAGTGTGTTCCCCATTTGTGTGTTTCATATGAAACTGGATGATGTTCTTGTTTTGGGCAACTTCCCCCACCCTTTTACTCACGTCGAGAATGTCCTTGGGTGAAGAATACTCTCCTACTTCCTTTATTAATGCAAACCTGAAAAGTTTTCCGAAATTTCGAGTATAAAGTATAGTTTCCATGTTAAGTTAAATTCACACTGTCCATCATCGCACTGTCGCATCACGGCAGTATCCATCATGTCATAGCATGTTAAGTCAATTCAAACCATGTGATCTCAACCTGTACTCCTGTGCTCAGTTATTCTTTTCACAGGAATTACGATCTTCACAAGATGATTTTCAATCTTTTTATGTGTAAAGTGCACAACCACAATGTGGTAGCTTGTGTAAGTGGATGATGAAGGTTTGCAGCTTGCAGGGATAGCTTGCATATTAGAGAAAGGAGACACACTATACAATGAGTTTGAGGATGTGGAATTGGCATTTTACGTTTTGGAAAGTCGGAGATTGAGTTTTTCATTTGTTACTTCAAACTGCACCCAGAACATCAATAAGGGACACAGCGTTGCGAGCTGTTATCACATCCCATGAAAATTGTTTTAAGGTTAACTTTAGTTGCTAGTCCAGTGCATATCTTTCTGCTATAGTCATGTCTCCCTCAATACCTTTCCCTTCAAGATACATAGGTTTCTTTACATGTTGTATTTGGCTTTTAATAGTTCAAGTTCCTTATTTGTACTGGGGTTAGGTAGTGGAACCACATAAATATTGACCACTTGATGCTTCCAAAACTGTTTCACACACAATTCAGAGGGGTGCTTAACAATAAATAGGCTTGTCACAAATACATATTTAAAAAAATAACTTGCAGTGTCTGAAGGCTCCAGTGCATTTATTTACGAAATACTACAAATGCGTGGCAATATACAAATAAATCTCACCCACTAATCAGTATGATTCTACCCACAGTACTATTTTCACTTCATGTTACAGTCACACTGCAATCTATTTCATTGTAAAATATTAAATATGGTTCCAATATCTATAAAAATCCACTTTATATATGTAGTACAGGGCAAGTAATTTAGTACAATCATGTCGTACAATTCAGACTTCTGTCTCATTGCTTCAATTACTCTGTCTACATTTACTATAAATTTTAAGAAAAGAAATAACGAAACAAAACAATTTATAGCAAATAAGGAACAACAGATAACTGATATCAACCACAAAAAACAGTGGATGTATGATGGCAGCTTTCAAAACTTTCCTGCACAGGGTCCTTGATGGTACTGTGACGTGTCATGATGGGATAGCCGGTGTGAAGGCCGCCATTTAAAATGCACTGCAGAATTTTTTATTAGGATGGGATGCGACAAGGCGCCACAGCCTATGTGAATTGTCCTTCATTCATACGACCTCATGTCTTCTGCATGCGTCTGTCTGCACACTGGTAAAGTCACATGTGATGTCATGATGAGGTGTATATGCTGTATCGAAGACGACAGAGGCTGTTTATCGACTTTTGTGATCATTCGAAATGCTAAATGTGGTAGCCGGTTTTTCAGACGAATTAAAAGAGTGGCTCACTATATCTTCAACTGGTATATTCACTGCAATTTGGGAAGTGTGAAACCACCCAAACTTTTGGAAAAAAATGACCTCAGAATATGTCATCTAACTGATAAAACTGGCAGGGTCGGAAGCAATGTTAAGGCCCATTCATATGCAATGATCTGTCTGCAAAAATGTCTGTGCACATCACTTCTGCACAGACAGATCGTTGCATGTGAACTGGGGCTTTGTGCAGTTTTGACATTTAAGCAAATCTAGAAGTTGGAGTTGGAGGTTTGAGCAATTACTCAAATCTATGTGTTTAAATCATTCTATACAGACAAGTTGGAGAGTTTGGACAGGAGATCACAGAAAGCCTGACGCCAAAACATGTTGAGTAAGCCCTTTGTTCAGTCAAGTGTTTCTCACCTGTGTGTGCAGAGTGAATGTGTGAGTTTTAAAATGGCAGATACGCTTCAGTGTTCTAGATAGTTCTTTGCCGAATTTATCGAAGTATGTAGGAGTCATACATGTTTGTGGAAAACTAAAAGCAGGGTATACAGCGACAGGGATGAGAAGGAAGGCAGCTGCTGAGAATTCTTTTACACAGGAATTGCGAGCAGTTGACCCATCGGCAAAGAGGGCAACGGAACAGAATAAAACAAATTGCTGTGGACTGTTCATCACCAAAAGTTAAGCAAAGTAACGAAATCTTTCTCATCTGTTGTCGGAGGATTGCTTGCATACTTTTACTCAATGCTGTCCTATGTCATAATCTAATGCGAGTTGTGACAGTGTAGCAAAATAAAGAAGATCCTATTTGTTCTGTGGGGGTCGAAATGTTACGTATGGTAATATCGAACCCAACATTAAGTATTCGCTCGTTTATAATGAATTCACTTTATGTTGATCATGTCGGTACAAACACATCCGCTCGAATACAGAGTTCAGAACACACTGTAATCAACTGTTTTCAAAAAAATGGTTCAAATGGCTCTGAGCACTATGGGACTCAACAGCTTAGGTCATAAGTCCCCTAGAACTTAGAACTACTTAAACCTAACTAACCTAAGGACATCACACACACCCATGCCCGAGGCAGGATTCGAACCTGCGACCGTAGCAGTCCCACGGTTCCGGACTGCAGCGCCAGAACCGCTAGACCACCGCGGCCGGCAACTGTTTTCAAAGAACTTCGTTCTCAAAGATGAGGCGGTCGGCTCTGGCAGCCGATAACCGCCACAGAGCCCCCGCCGGTAGTGCAGAGAACGGTACAGATGATGAGAGGCGTATGTTCACCTGGCCGACTGTTGGCGCAGGTGCGCGTGACCGATCGTGTTGTGGCAGGCGCTAGTGCGAGGCGCCATCAGACCGTTTCTCGATGTCTTGGTAAGCGCGACCAGCGGAGGGAAGGAGGCGCGGAAGGCGTCCACAGGTTGACCGTGCCATGCTGCTGATGGCACGGTGGAAGCAGAAGGCGGCGGCGTGTCGGTGGGGAGAACATCGTCGTGCCGAGGCCGTGCGGCACAGCGGGGTTTTGATTCGATCAAAGGCGCGGAGTTTGTCGAAGATGTGATGCGATGTATTGGCAAAGTATTTACCGGCGAGCACCGCGGTAATTGCGACGTGTCCGGCAACAGTTTGATATTGGCCGTATGACATAAAGGAGCAAGCATGCTGTGGCTTAACAGGTTGTGTAAGAGATGCCGGATGAGCAACACCCGCGATAATGACAGAGTTATAGAGGCGCTTGATATTGCAGCAGGGGAGAAAACAGCAAGCTGCACATGACTGACCTTGGCGGCGGATGACTTCGGTGTTGATGGAACTGTCACCTCAGAGTGCGTGGACAGTGAGTGTATTACAGCGGTACATGGCAGGATGTTCCAAGTGGAGTTGACAGTGATGGTGTTTTGATGTGCGAAACAGCCGTGATCGAAGGTTGGGGGGCGTGGCCGTGAGCACTGTGCACGAGGCATGGCGACAGCGAGAGGTGGTGGAAGGCGAACGTGGTTGGCGAAACCGTGGTCGGAGCAGGAAGGCGATGAGACGTAATGTGAACGTGAAGAAGTTGAATCGGCGGATGAACTACTGGTCCTTGGCGGAGAGGAGACACAGTTCGATGGAACTGGAGCTGCGTGTGTGCTGTCAGCGCTGCGGTCGAGTCGTAAGGCTGCAAGCTGCTCACGCGAAACTGCTGCACGGTCGTGTGTCGGAGTGAAAAGATGCTCACTCGTCGAAGCAGAAACTGCAGATATGTTGGTCGTACATTGCGGAGGTAGTGAAGATGGCGGCAAAGCAAGCGGCACTGGAATGCGGCTGGTTATGCCGTGGTACAGAAAAGAAGTGTCTGGAACTACCAAGGAAAGGTGGCAGCGGCGTAAATAAGTTGCTTGTATCACATCAGTAACGTAGAATTTCCACTTGAGGTGGCGTGATGATGACAGTTGTGACATCTGGGACATAGATCCATATAGCGTGATCGTCAGGGTATTAGTTGTAGCTGGTAGTAACGGCGAAGGATCGTCAGCAGTCGGAGGCGGAACAATGACAGAAGCATCTCGTTGCATGTCGTGCTCGGTCGGTGTCGGCTGCAGCATGTGTAACTCATCTTGTAACAACAAGTTGCATGTCGCAACTTGCTCACGAAGCTGTTGCAGTTGTTCAGGCGAAAATGTATGTCGTGAAGCAGTCTGCTGTGTATCACTGAGTAAGGTGGGGTCGAAATCAGAATCTGTCTCTATCAAAGGGTAATCTGGCGTACAAGACAAGGTCGGCGGCACAGTATTGACGTAACAGTTCGAGTAGAAGAGATCGTGTGTGCGATCGCGAATGTGAAACTCAGTACTCGGCGGCGGCGGAGTGAGAAGACATTTACTGCTCTATGAAGCATCGATACGGCTGAAATCGTCTTCTGGGATGGGTGAGCAAGTTGGGGGCGCGATCGAGTAGTTAACGGCCGGGCGGTAAGAGTGCACAGTGTCGGCGAGTTGTTGACAAGATGCGGGTGCGGTAGCCGTGGCGGGGTCGTATGCCGCACAGCTGTTTGTTTTGACTGGGTCGAGGACAGTGAGCCAGCAGGCGGCGGCCGTGACGTCGCTGTCGGTAGCGGTCGAGCAGAGTCGGTGCGGCTCGGATACTGCGTAGAGGGAGGCATGGCACGTGCAGTGTTGCTCTGAGAAAAAGCCGGCATTGTCGTCGGTGTAATTGATGTATTGTCGTTGATCGGTAGGATGTCCTTGATGAAATTGTTCCTGTGAATTCGACCAGGCATGCGATTTAGCCGTAGTTCGTGCGAACTGGGATTTGCAACATAGTCCCCGTTTGTTGCAGTCCATTGTTTGGCATAATTGGCCGGTATCGAAGCACTGCACAAAGTCAATTCATTACACAAAAGCAAATCAAAATAGTCCTAATTAATCGGCGAAGGAGCACTGCACTGTTCGGAAGTGAAATTACCGACGCGTTGACCGGGTTTCGACGGACGACGTGTGCGCCTCGGTCGCATTTTCGATGTGTGGGAAGGTGACGAAAGTTACCAAAAAGCACGTTTCACACAAGAGTCGGGAATTTACACACTAATTACACTTCCTGTACTCTGCATCCAGATGCGGCGCGATGCGAAGTCAATGGACGTAGAAATCCGACAAAGGGTTGCTGCATTGTTTGTCCATGGCGATGTTCCAGTAACATTTCTGGCCTCGTAAGCGGAGTTCGTAAGCGTCGGGGTCACCAGCGTGAGGGTCGAGATGTTATGTGCGGTAATATCGAACCCAATATTAAGTATTCGCTCGTTTATAATGAATTCACTTTACTTTGATCATGTCGGTACAAACTCATCCGCTCGAATACAGAGTTCGGAACACACTGTAATCAACAGTTTTCAAAGAAGTTCGTTCTCAAAGATGAGGCGGTCAACTCTTACAGTCGATAACCGCCACAGTTCTAAGGAAAATGGCAGTCAGAATATTGTGCTAGTTGATAATGGAAGATGTTGGAACAGTACCTCCTGCGTCATAGCTATTGCTACTCCTCTTTTATTTCCTAATATATTATGTGGTTCATAAGAAGAGTAACTGTAAAAATATGAATTGTAACTTGTCAGAACTGAGGTACAGTAGTTTACTTGCCTTTATGAAATCATCCTTTAGGACAGCATAAATAGCTTATGTGTGTTGGATATGGTTTCACTGAATGCTTGTTTAGATATTGCAGAAAAAACTCCAGATTTTTGTAGCTCCAATTGGCAGGGACATTAATGTCACCATCAGTCTCTCATGTGGAGAAACTGCTCTCCTCTTATAATTTTTTCCCTATTATACAAGGAATTATGAGCATAAAAAATAATTATATGTTTCTAAATCCATCCTGAAATATTTACAGCAGTCATATAGTTCGTCCTGCAACTCATGAAGTAAATTTATGAGCGAAAACTGCCTTTGCTTGAGCAGCCTCTGCATAGACCATTTTGATCTGTCTTTCTGTTTCTGACATTTTGTTTGCTTTTTGTTTTTTACAACACAACTTGTGAACACAGACAGTAATACAATTTCTTACATTTCTGAATAGATGAAATTAACTTTGAGGTTACAGTACAGAAGTGCAGTCGCTTGCCACTGAAATTTCTTTTCGACAACAACAGATGGCAGCAGAACAATAGATCGAAACTTGTCTCATGTGAACATACCACATTTGCAGCTATCTATAGAATGCACAGACATTTGCGCAAATATCTGCTCAGACAAATTGTTACATGTAGATGGGCTTTATATGTGGCTCAGTCTGTTAACTGCAGTTCTGTGGTGACAAAAATTCCATGTTTTTGTACCTACAGAAATGATTCAGTTGTTAAACTTGAAGATAGAAATATCTAATGCCAAAGCATAATTTGATAAATACTGTATTCTCTCTCTCTCTCTCTCTCTCTCTCTCTCCTCACTCTCATTGTCATCTGACACAATTACTTTCAATGTATTTTAAAATTTGCAACAATACTTACATGGTGCTGAATACTGCATTGAAGTATTCTGTACCTGTTAAGTTTCGAGTAAATTGAGGTGAAGATATTAAACTACCTTGGAAAAATTATCTATATGACGCTATGCCCTTCTATGTCTAAGAGAAGCACATCATGTTTCGTGTGTAAAGACAGACTAGTTTGGTTGCATAAATTGTCATTAGTCATGCCATAAATTTTGAGACTATGACGAATAATGTTAACAAAACTTTGCATTTTAAGGTTATAAAAAAACATTTGTAAATATTGTCAGCTGAGTACATTCACTACAAACTGGCATTTGAGAAAAAAGGTCACCTATTTTGAGCAAAAACGATGTACTATCGTCTACCATTCACAAATAACATTGTGAGATCATTTTTTTTCCAAACGTTGGCAGGTTCACAAATCCAAAGAAAATAAAGACATCAATAGCTTTCAAAATTGCAGTGAATCAGTTTAATTCATCTGCAAAAAAGCTACCGCAGTTTAGCATCTCGAACAATCACAGAAATCGATAAACAGTCTCTCTCACTTGTGATACAGTGTGTATACGTCATTAATACTCCTAATGCTTCACACATGACTTTACCAGTGTGCAAACAGACACACCCGCGCCTACTTTGCTGCTATATAAGTGAATTTATTCTGGCTGTCACATCATATTACATCAAAACATCCCACAATGAGTTCTAAATGGTGGCATTCACACTGCTCTTCAATTGATCCTCTCGTCACGTCAGTGTTTCTTGAAAAGGAAGTTTTGACGTTGTCGTCGTCTCGTAACATCGGAAATTCGTCACAGTTACCCGTGTTACAGTAGTGGATTAAGTGCTTTTGTCTCTTCTTAACTTTTTTTCATATGATTTGTTTTGGCAGCAAAGTGCAAAAATTCCATGATGACTTGGATATTTTTCCATTGATTCTTCTTCCATGATTGGGATCTGCTATATAAAAGCGTAAAATTATATATGTCTTACAATAACAGATCAGAACTGACACCTACACAGCATATAAAATAAAGAACAAATGTTGATGACACAGTTAAATTACATAATATTTTAAGTTTAAAAGTCAGCTCTAATGAAAGAGCAAAATACAGTTGTGTATGACATTGTTGGATACTTGAGAAAAGAAAAACATAACGGATGCAGTCAATTTGTTGTTGGGTTACGTAAAGCAGATTCACACACACAACTTATGTGACACCACAGCCAGTGGCTTTCTGCAGTGGCACCGTGAGCTAACATCTACACATGACGCCATAAATTCCATGTAGTTGCACAGCTTTAAAAATTGCGTCAACTGGAATCATATGGGCGGGGATTAATGTTATAGTGCAGGTTGTGGCGTTAGAGCAGTGAAGAGACATGAATACAAGAAACACAAAACACAAATCTTGGATCCAAAAATAGATTTCACACAGGATTAAGTCACACACACACACACACACACACACATACACACACACTGCTAAAGAAAATTAAACATAGGTTATTGTTCTTGTAATTCTCTGTCATATTGTGCTGTCAGCTCGTTTAGAAATTGGAAGACTGTAACTGTGATCGTTATGAGCAGGTGTACTGGGCACCAAATGAATGAAATTCCCCTATAAGATTCTAATAGTAATTTTACTGCATAAAAAACAGATATTATTAGTATCTGTCTGTATATCCAGACCTTATAAAAACTGCGAATTGACCAGCCTGATTTTAACATATTCAGCTCCTCTTAATGTTCTGAGGAGCGTGGAAGTGGCGGCCGAGTTACCACTGGTTGTTGCTAGGAATGCTGAAGTCCATGTGTTATCCACTCTATGAAATTTTAAGTCCTTGACTTTAAAAGACAACAAGCACAAGTGAACTAAGAGAAAGATACCAATTTGCACAGCACGCAGCACTGAACTTAGTCGATCGGTGGATCTGGTGGTCGCCACAGTAGCTTTGTTTCCTTGAAAAACTTTAGAGGCTGCAGTTTGAACCAATAGAGCGTTACGTGTCATCTTTCTTCGGCGGTTCCCTAGGTCGTTTGGGGAGGCCACCTACTCAGGTCCATGGCAGGCAGCCATAGTGGGACATGGATGGTTACCTTTCTCAAAGAAATCTTTGGAGAAAATGGGTAGTGAGCACTTGCGTGTAAGTATGTGCATGGTAGGGCTGTTGGTAAAATATGGATATTCCGATAGTTTCTCAAAAGCTATTTTGAAAAATTATTAAAATTTTACCTTCACTGTGTGAAGAACTCAATGTGCTTTTGGAGCTGTCAATATGTCCGATCTTTCTCTTTGTCTGTTTGAAACAAGTATATGTTGCACAAAAGAAGAAGTCTGATTGCCCTGGGGGGAGGTGGAGCGAAGTAGCAGCGTCAAAGGATTAACAAGATTTCTGATGTGAAGAAATAGCTCACCAGTAGAGTTAAAAGTAATTTTTAACATAAATAGTGTGCTTCTTCTTCACATCGGCATTCTTCAAAAACAGTTGCTGAAAATGATGAACAAAAATCTAAATGACAAGATTGGTCTTTGCGGTGGGCAGAACCGTATGGGGAAATGCTGACGTAATTGGCGCTTTCCGCTGCCAAGAGAAACTGCAACGTTTAGCTTCACCACAAAGTTTTGACACAACAACTGCTATGTCGCATGGGTTGGCAGAAATGAAAAAAAGTCATGAAGTGTTCCAGACAAATCCGATGTGTGACGAATCGAAGTGGCTGATCTATTCGACACCTTTTATTTTGCGATTTACGTAATGTTATCATTGTTAGCAAAGTGGTTATTGCCAAGTGCGAACGTGTATCGTTTTCCTTTCAGTTCTTGCTCTAAGGGGGTAGTTTGCTAGTTTGCTGATCTCCAGAATATCTCATAACAAATCCATACATAAATATACAGCTCTACAGCCAGCAGTATATTTACAATGTGAAGCTTATATTTTTATGTGTCGCTAGATAATGGTATTTACAATGTGAAGCTTATATTTTTATGTGTCGCTAGATAATGGTATCAATATGGCGGCAAGTGTACACGTAACTTTAAACCGCTCTGCAGTTTTGGAGGACTTAATTTCAATCAAGTGTATTGTTTGTGACGAAACAGTGCTAAATGGAATTAGAATGTTCGTGTTTAAACATAAATGGTGCCATTCACACTGCTATGCTCAAGAAGATTTACAAATACAGTGTAAATGTGACATAGAGTGTAACGGCCGCGAGATCGCGAGTGAAAAGTGCTACGCGGGAATAGAAGACAGCATGCAAGATGAACTACAAAAAGAACTTGACATTATAAAAAAATATATAAAAACAATGGAAAATTTGGTACTAATCATACGGGAACCGTCTGAATCGTCAAGGCAACAAGATCTCATTAATGCTAGCCATAAAATTTGTAGGTCTGCACAACCAAATGTACAAAGTGTAAACAGTACTGTAACTAGGAATATGAACGAACTGATCACTCAAAAAGACACAAGTGAATTAAACGCAAGAAAAGAAAGTGTTGATAGTGCATCTATGGATAAAAATATGAACAAACTATCCACACAAAATTATAAAAGTGGTTTAAACGGAGAAAAACACAAGGTAAATATTCGTAAAGAAAAAAAAGTAAACAACCACGTTATGCATAAGCATGGATACAAGCAACAGACATATATTTTTGCAAATAGTCAGAGGAAAAGAAGTTACGGAAATTATGAGAAGAAATCACCCAGACCTTAATGTAACAGGCATCATCAAACCAGACGCACCATTACGCGAAATTCTGAAAAACAGTGACAACATATTAACGACAGGTAACAGCTGCATCATAATAGGAGGAGCAAATGATGTTTACTGTAATGAAACTTGGCGTGCAACGAGAATCCTAAAGGAAACAATCAAAAGGATGCGTCGAGTGCATTTCTACATTGTTAGTATCCCCAGGAGACACGATCTGATGGAAAACTCGTGCGTAAACATCGAGATTTTTACAGCAAACAGGCTATTTGAGAAAATATGTAGAGGTTTCCATAATTCGACTTTCGTAGAGATAAACAGTGTTCACAGAGAGCACTTCACAAGACATGGTCTCCACATGAACGTAAAAGGGAAAAAGATTATTAGTGCCGAAATACTTAAATTTATTAATGAGTCATCTGTAATGAAAATGTCTCCAATCCCAATTCCGCCAAAACAAGAGTTGTCTGTAACAGTGGAACCATCATTATCTGCAGTAGAGCTACAACAAACACCAGTATCAGCAGCAAAGGCTCAGATATTCTCAGCAGCAGTGTCAGATAAACCAATAGCAGCAGAATCACCACAATCATCAGCAGAGCTGTCGTCATAAGCAACAGCATCCAGAACAGCAGACCCCATAATACTACCTCAAGGCAATGAAAATGCATGTGAGGAAAACATACAAAGGTCATTAGCCGCAGCAGCTAACAAAGAAGGGCAGTCACCAAGTCGGGGAGCACAGGAGCCACCAGCAACAGCAACCACACAGAAGAGGTACCTGAGGCCTGGGAGATCAACAGCAGAAGCAGCTTCCAATCAAGACAGATGCCTGAGAACTAGGAGACCTGCTACACTAAGTGAGGATTTTTTATGGTACCGAGTAAGCGGAAAGAGAACATGGAAAATGATGTAAGTAAAACTGTCCATCTTAAATACCAGTGTGACAATAGTGAGAGGAATATAAACAGCGGACAAAGATGCAATCCAGGTTTAATGACACAAACTGAAAAAAATCACTGCATAGTACCAGAAGCAAAGGGAGCAAGTGAAGTGCTTAGTATATTACAGGAAGGGGAACTATTACATTTAAAGCCAACTGTTAGAATACTTCACCAAAATTTTCAATACATAAACAATAAAACAGAGGAACTAGAGGTAATATTACAGGAGTATAGGCCAAACATTCTAGTAGTTACAGAACATGGGCTAAAAGAAAATCACATAGGAATGTACAACTTGAAGAATTATGTGAAAGTAGCCAGTTTTTGCAGAACTTCCTATAAAGGTGGTGGGGTTGCCATTTTTTCTAACTATAAATCAACTAAAGCCATAAATATAACAAAATATGCTATAGAATTGAGCTTTGAAGCTACAGCACTGGAAACTAAAATTGCTGGGAATTTATGTTGTGTATTAGGTTTGTATCGATCACCAAATGGTATAATTAAAACCTTCTTTGAACAGCTGGAAGATATAATCCAACACCTCTCTAAAAACATATGCTTATTTGATCATTATAGGAGATCTGAACATAGACACGAGTAAAAATACAGACAATACTAAGACCCTACTGGACTTATTGTGCATATACAATCTAAAAATAAAAATAGATAAACCAACCAGAGTAACAAAGCATAGTGAAACTATTATTGATCATGTAATAACAAATATTCCTACATGCTATTGTGACACACAGGTAATAAACTCCACATTAGCAGACCATTTTGCAATCATGATAGACGTAAATATAAAGACTAGTGATTCAGTGCAGAAGATATGGGAGATGAGAAGACAGAACTACCAACATAACATAAATCTGCTAAAAAAGATGTTAGAGGCAGAAAACTGGGAAACAATATATGCAGCTAAAGATGTAAACACCAAATGGAACGAGTTTTATTCTATATTCAATTATTATTATGATGTTACATGTCCTGTTAGTAAAAGGCTTGTCAAACAGCCTCAAAAAAAGAAAAGCTGGGTGACTGGAGAAGTAATCCATGCCAGAAATAATCTGAGAGTGTATTATGACCTCTCCAAACAAAAAAATACTGAGGCCTACAACACACTGTATAAAATAAAAAAGAAAGAATACTGTAGTTTTATCAGAGAAAGTAAAGCATCATTCATCAGGATGTCTATAGATAAGGGAAAGAACTACTCAAAAGGTTTATGATCGTTCATTAATGAAGAGAGAGGAAAAGTAACAAATCGGGCAGAGGACATCTGCCCACTGATGAGTGGGAAAAGCAACGCAAACCCTCTCGAAGTAGCCAATACTTTTAACAGATATTATATTGCTGTAGCAGACGAATTAATAAGTCAAAATAAAACAAATGCAGTAAGTAAATTGTTAAACCCCCCACATAAAAATCATACTATGGTTTTCATACCTACAACAGATGCAGAAGTGTCAAACCTAATAAAACAACATAAAATTAAACATTCATCTGGCTTGGATGGTGTCACATCACATCTCATAAAGGAATGCAGGGAATGTATATTAAAACCATTGACACACATGCTGAATGCTGCGATAGAAAAAGGTGTATTTCCAGGTTCACTGAAAGTAAGTAAAGTGAAGCCAATATTTAAGAAAGGGAACAGGGATGAATTAGGAAATTACAGGCCAATATCATTGATCTCAACATTTGCTAAAATCTATGAAATGATAATAAAGAATAGAATTGTTTTATAACAAAGTACAGCATACTGCATTCATCACAACATGGTTTCAGAGAAGGTAAGTCAACAAAAAACAGCATCAACAGATATAATTGAGCACATTCTTAATTTACTTGACAGGCAACAAAAGACTTGTGGGATTTTTATGGACGTATCTAAGGCATTTGATTGTGTGAACCACTCAAAATTAATGATGAAATTATATCAGTATGGAATTAGAGGAAAATGCTATGACATACTTAAATCATACATTACAAATAGAAAACAATGCACAAAAATCAGACATACTAGGGGGGAAATATAACAAACTACAGATCAGAATTACAAACAGTTAAACACGGTGTGCCGCAAGGGTCTGTGCTTGGGCCAATACTATTTATACTCTACGTAAATGACTTCCCTAGCTATATAAATCAGAAACTTATAATGTATGCTGATGACACAACAATCATTTGCGCAGCTGACACAAAGGAGGAGCTTTAGAAGGAAGCACTCCTGACTATTGAAAATGCAAATAAATATTAAACACAAAACAACATGTTTATGAATCAGTCTAAAGCAATGAATGTAGTATTTCAGACCAAGCATAGTGAAAATTATAACATAAATGTTAATATAAATGGAAAGACTATTAAAGAAGTAACCAGCACAAATTTTCTAGGAACTATAATAGACAAACATTTGGCATGGGGGGAGCACATAGATGCACTGTGTAAAAAGATAAACAAACAGATCTTCATCATGCATAAAACAGCTAAGACTGTGGATGATAAAGTCCTCAGACCAATGTATTATGGACTTGTCTTCCCGCATTTGTCTTATTCAGTTCATATATGGGGAAATACACAAGCTGGCTACCTAAAAAGAATATTCACAATTCAGAAAAGGGCAGTGAGATGCATTGCAAAAATACCACCAAGACAGACCTGTAGGCAAGCTTTTGTACACTATAATATTATGACAGTATATTCACTGTACATATACCAAAGCATAATGGCGGTAAGGTCAAGTGATAAACACCTCCTAAATAAAGATGTACACAAACACGGTACAAGAGGAAATGAAAATTACTACATGATAAACAGAAATCTAAAACTGTCTATGACTGCCCCAGAAGAAGCAGGCAAAAGGTTTTTTAATAAACTCCCCAAAATCATAAAAAAAGAAACAGATCTAAAATATTTTAAAAATCATTTGAAACTATATCTCATAGAGAAATGTATATACAGTTTGAGTGAATACTAAGATGGTGTTGAAATATATCATTACTGAAATGTACCTTTAAAAATTATCATTTCTGTATGTTGTTTGGATTTGTGTGTACATATAATGTGAAACATGTAAAACCTTTGTATGATTATGGACTATTTCTGTTTAATTATTTGTTTCATTTATATATAATGAAATCAAGTTTGATGTTAATAGGCTATTGTATGACACACCCAATACTCTCAGCTTGATTTTCAGCTGGAGTCCATGGGCAAAGAATAAATAAATAAATAAATAAATAAATCGATATTACTTCTGCGATATGTCGATACATCGTCTTGATACATAGTGTCCCTATGCCGAGATTTTTTAAATGTCGATATATCGGATTTCCTATATTTTAGGAAACGTTAGCGAACAGTGATCTCTATACTTAGTATGGAGATCTCTGTTAGCGACAGCCCCGGACATTGCACAAGCCCTGCCCAGTTACCCCCCCTCCACACCAACCAAGAGTGGCCGAGCATTCTGGGCGCTACAGCCTGGAACCGTGCGACCGCAACGGTTGCAGGTTCGAATCCTGCCTCGGGCATGGATGTGTGTGATGTCCTTAGTTTAGTTAGGTTTAAGTAGTTCTAAGTTCTAGGGGACTGATGATCTCAGAAGTTTAGTCCCATAGTGCTCAGAGCCATTTGAACCATTTTTGAACTAACCAAGAGTACGTGTAAAGTCTTTGTCCACACCGTGTGGGTAGCATTCATTTCACGCTAGGTGAGGAGAGCCCTACGTCAATGTGACGTAGGCACGCATCGTCATGAGTTTCACGAGTTGTCCTATCGACTGTTGTGTGCATTCTGTATACTTCGACTGTTGTGTGCGTCTTTAATCTGCACTGTTCTTAGTTGATTTACAAGATGAAGGCAAAATTAAATGGAACTAGATGGTTGAATATTTCCAGCAACATTCGGAATTACTTCCAACTTCAGTTTCTCAGTTTAACGTTTCTGCCCACATGAATTATGTACAATGCATTGGCTTTAATAAAAATACGAAACACTTTAATTTCTCCCTATTTCACGTTTTTATCCACATGATTTATGCACGAGTAATCAGACTAAAAAATGCCTAGACACTTTCGTTATAGTTATAATTCCTGCATTCAGATATTCGTAATGTTCATGGAACACACAATAACATCCCATATTCTTTGGATTGCAGCTTAATAATTAATTATTTCATGTTTCTATCCACAGGATTTAGACACGATTCATCGAATTTTTTTTTAATGGGGTAGCATTCATTTCAGGCTAGAAAAATAACAAGAGACTTTCGATATGGTTATGATTCCTTCATTCAGATATTCGTCATGTTCATGAAACACACAGTAACATCCCACGTTCTTTGGGTTGCAGCTTAATAATTAATTATTTCACGTTTCTATCCACACGATTTATACACGATTCATCGGATTTTTAAAAAAAATGGACTCAAAGGTTTTTTTTTTTTTACTTTCGTTACGGTTCCTTCGTTCAGACATTCATTATGTTCCTGAAACACATAACACCATCCCAAATTGTGGAATTACTGCTTAATAATTAATTCAACTGGGATTAGCGTAACAGATAACTCCTGTCACTTCGTTTGTACACAACTACACATGTATTTACAATCACAGTCTAAAGGCCCGTCCACACGTTACGATCTGTCTGCGCAAATGTCTGCACACATCACATCTGCGCAGACAGATCGTTGCGTGTGGACAGAAGATTTGCACCAACCTGAGGTGTGTGCAAACCTGGAAGTTGGAGTTGGAGGTTTGAGCGAAACCTCTCAAATCTGTGGGTTCAAACCACATCTGCGCAGACAAGTTGGAGCGTGTGGACAGGAGATCGCCGCAAATCTGGCGCGAAACAGCTGTTTGCTCAGTCTAGTGTTTGTATTTGTGCGCACAGGGCATTAAATTGGCTGATACTCGTCAGTGTTCTCGAGAGTTTGTAAGTGAATTCATTGAATTTGTAGAAACCACCCATGTTTGTGGAAGATTAAAAGTAAAGAATATAGTGACCGAGAGAAAAAGATTGCAGCATACAATGCTCTAATTGAGTTATCCAAAGTTCAGAAATCTAGATCTGGTGTAGGAGTAGATCAAGTATACCAGCCAACGTTATGGTATTTTGATCTGCTTGGCTTTCTTAGTGATCAAGAAACACCAAGACCAAGCAGGAGTACAATTGAAGATGAAATTGGAGTGTCAATGTTACCGCCAGCCGTTCATGAGGATAAATTGCCCTTCTCACACAAGTATTTTTCCTCATAATATGAAGGGTTACAAGCTTTAAGAGATAATTATAATTTTCGACATCCATCCGCAAATAATTTCGCCAGTCGTTAGGTTCGTCCTGCAACTCTCTCAGTAAATTTACGTGAGAAAACTGCTTTCGCTTTAGCAGCCACTGTCTACACCATTTTGCCCGCTTTCTCTGTTTCCTGCGGTTGGTCGGAATGTTTTTTGCAACACAAGTTGCGAACACAGACCACAACAGAACTTCCTCCATTTCTATATTTCAAAATAACTGAATTAAATGTTTGACGTTTACGGGGAGCGTAGTCGCTTGCCACTGATATTTCTTTTCTACACCGACAGATGGCGAGCGAGTAGTAGATTGGGGTTTGTGTCGTGTGAACACACCACATTTGCAGCGATCTTTTGCATGTACAGACATCTGCACCGATGTCTGCGGAGACAGATCGTTGCGTGTGGACCGGGCTTAACATGTTAGACTGTGTTTACAATTTACATTTAGCTTTGACTATATCGGTACAACCGCAAAGATCGATATACGCATTCATGTAGTCGATTTAGGTTATTTACGTCCGATGACGTAGTGTTACGTCACTATGACGTAGGGTTCTCCTCACCTAGCGTGAGATGAATGCTACCCACACCGTGTACTGCATCGATATCATCTTTGGTCATCGCCTGTTGAAGAGCGAGAATTTTCTTGTTGCCCCGTTGTTTGTAGTTCACGTGTTGTACTGCTTCTAGAACGCACCCACAGCAGTTGAACGAAATCTGACATCATGTTACAAATAAGGAAACCTTCGTGTTCCTATCAGTACTATATATGCGACAAGAGTTTTGTTTGGAAAAGAAGTTTAAAACAGCACCAACAATAAAGTAGGAACAGAAGAGGTTGTATGATGTGTACATTTGAAGCTGAGTTAAAAACGTGTTGGATTGATCATTTCCAAGCCACTCATCTAATACGTGTGAAATCTGAAGGTATGGAGTTCTCAAGTGAAGGTGAATTTTTGAAGTGGAAAGACGAAATTGAACACACTACACAATACAGATTCGTCAAACACCAAGGCATTAAGTTTGTTAATGATTGCTCAACCTGTAATATGTTTGCCATAATTCAGGTCAGTTTCTTACCAAAGGTGAAGGTATGAGACATCCCAAAATGGCAGGTGGTAACAGAATCGATGGAAAGTGCCCTGCAGAGATGGGAGAGCTTCGTTTCACCCGAACGAACTAAGGAAGTGACGTCGAGATGACGTAGCCCAGCGTTCGCAAAGTATATCGATATATCGATCGGCGACTACAAATCGAGCTGACGTAGTGGCGGGAGAAAATCGAGTTGACGTAAAAGTGGCGGGAGAGTCGTGTGTTTACAGGCTCAGTGCTGTAGAGTTCTGCTGCTGCGGTATGTCGCAAACTCCTGTTTCGGGCACTTCTTCGACTATGTCTACTGACCGTGTTGAAGACCGGGAAGTAGATGTGTTCGAGAGGTTAATGCGTTCATCGCTGAAAGATGTACGTATTGACAGAGAAGGCGACATTCATGGATTTTGCGAGACAGAAGAGGATGTTGTCCATCTTCTGAGCAGCTTGCGCGTCCATGGCTACGCATACTCAGTTAGAAGAAGTGCGTATTATCGCCAGCCCACTTCAGGTGCTGCTAAACGTAAGTGAAAGTGTTCCTAATTCGTTTTTGTGTTCAGATGTAACATAATTACATAGTTGTTACATAGATGTATTCCATTTATATCCTTTGGCTGCGTTAAAAATAAATGTAATTATAGTTATTTGTAGTAAATAACGTCGTTTGTAAATCAGATCTGTACATTTCTCGAGCTAAACATGTCTTGCATATTTTCATTCTGTGAACACATTACACTTTTCATTCTCGCACTACGTACTGTTCAATCGAGTAAATCAGTCGTAGTAGGATGGGGAAGACAGCAAGCCATGTAGCACACACGAAACAATCGACAAATAACATTAATGGTTATGTAGCTAAAAATATAAATTTGCTTATGGGAATGGATAACTAAGAATGAAATTTCAAAAAGGACAACCATTGTCAAAGTTTGTAGAATGTAGCCTAAAAATAGAATTTGTTACTGTAGTGTGAAGGAAACAATTAGTTTTCTCCATATACATCAGAAATGGGGGGGGGGGGGGGGGGGGGGAAAGGAACGCGCACACATTAATAGAATGCCGTGAACAAAAGACATGTGGGAAGAAGAAATGAAAGAAATTGATTTTGGAAACATGTAAGACATGCAGGGATTAAAATGTAACTCAAGTGTATGTCCTGATACTTTTTTTTAATTAAGTATTTGTAGCAGCATCAACGCACTAAATGCAAATCTTCCTGGCTCTACTCTGGCAAGATTTTTTACAGTGTAAACTCTGTATTGTATATCTATTGATCATTTGGGTCATTGTTCCTGTATAGTTAAAGCAGCTTAATTTACAAAACTATCTACCTATTAATGAGTGAAAATACTGCAACTAAGTACTGACATCACTTCCATGCTGTTTGCTTCAGTGGTCAAAGACAACTACCTGTATCCAGTAGTGAACTATATCCATTCGTGTATGAATAAACTGATCTTGATTGTACTAGTTCATGACAAGGTAATTGGTTTTTGCACTAAATTCTGTTGGTTTTTCATGATGCTATCATACATATTTTACATAGGCCTGCTACATAAGTTTCCATGTACATCAGTGGCCTACCCCATATACGTGCAGTGACATGATTGTAGATTTAATTAAAATTCTGTTTTTACCAGACGAGACAGGCTTCTTCTACAGCCACACAAAAGGCAACATACCAATACAGTTTTTTGGCCCTGTCTTCTTTGTGGAAAGCTTAGTGAAAAGAGAATGTACTCTTGGCCCGTTATATCATAAAAAAGAGACTCCTGTTGCAGATCATCTGGTAAGTAAAATAAAGATCTAAGTAGCAATTACATATATTTTCCATCAAAAAGGAATAGTTACAGGGACTTATAAAATTTTGTTTATTTTATACATAAAGGTGGACCATGTTAACCCAAAGAAGAAGAGAACAGTTCTCATGGACACACAAAAGAAAAGCTGTCCAGCAACATTGGATGTTAAGTGTGTAAGGATATTCCCCGATTATGCGATAAACTCGGCAACAGACAGTTCAAAAAAAAGAGTGAGTATCCAACTGAGTAATGTGTGTAGATATATTAGCCTGATAAGTTACATGTATGTCATTTGGCTAGCTCTTGTATATAAATATTTGTAATTCATTGATAAATTTGTATTGTATTAAAGGTTACGGAGAAACTGAAACGAGACTTGGAGTCGACACAGGTACCAAAAAGTTATCTGCGATATTATGTGGCTGCCTCCCAAGCAAGCCGCCATAATCATGGCATTGAATGTGTGAAAACGATTGGACACATACACCCTTTGCTTTCAAAAGAGATCAGGGATATAGTCACAAAGGGGACGAACTCAGTTCGGATAATTAAGTTAGAACTGGAGAGATTTGTGGAAAAAAATTTCACTGGGGAAAACAGACCAGATCGGATGAACATAATGTTTTACCCAACAGATAGTACAATTTATAGCCATATGTACCGGGCTATGTTTGATTTGAAGAAAACTGTTATTGACCAAGATGCATTAAGGAATCAAATTAATGGGTGGGAAAAGGAATCGAAGGCTGAGAGATTTTTTTACAGACCGTTTACAGATGACAATGGAAAAGTGCAGCCATTGATTTTTTGTTACCAGCACAAGTGGCAAAGGGAACTTTTGAAAAAGTATGGTAGGGTATGTTTGCTTGATGCAACATACAAGACAACGAAGTATGACATTCTATTATTTTTCTTGGTAGTGAAAGCTAATGTATGCTATTTAGTAGTTGGGATATTCTTCATTCAAGTAGAAAACACTGCTTCAATTAAAGAGGCTCTAGAAATTTTCAAGGCATGGAACCCAGACTGGAATCCAGTTTCATGGGTTACAGATTTCTCTGAGCCTGAGATACGGGCAATTGAAGGAACATTTCTTTGTTTATTTCATCGAAAGCAAGCCTGGCAATGGTGGCTTAGCAAAAAGAACAATTTAGACATACCGGGTGATAGTGAGCAAATTCTGAAGCTGTGGGAAGAAATTGTAGAGTCACCATCTGAAGAACAATTCTTAACTGCAAAACAAAACCTTCAATCTCATGAATTGTTAACTAGAAATTCTGGTGCACTTGATTATTTTAATAAGCAATGGCTTTCAGTATCTGAAAGGTGGGTGAAGGCCTATGAGGACAAGGAGAATTTCTTCGCCAGTATAACTACTACTAATGGTGTTGAATCACTAAATAAAAGAGTGAAACATTTTTTTCTTAGACATTCAGCAGATAAAACATTGACAGGTGTTGTTAAAGTTTTAATAAATGATTTCCTCCCTAGCCTGTTTAAAAAATATTGTCTGAAGAATTCAGCTGTGAAATCTTACAGCAGAGAGATTCCTCACTTCTTGCATAACAAGTCACACGAATTTGTGAATCACGTAATGAAAAGATATTCTTCAGCGCAAACTGAACTTACCGAAAGCTCAGTGAGAGAAATGGGTGAGGGATTATTTTGTGTAGAAAGTGCCGAGGCCAAGGATTGTTACTATGTGGTGAATTTTGCGAAGTCTAATTGCACATGTGAAGACTTCCAAAGGTGGAAATATCCATGCAAACATTTCTGCGCAATTTTCATTTATTACCCTCGCTGGGACTTTCATAAGTTGAATGACAGTTACAAGAACAGCCCTTTCATTTGTCTCGATGAGACCTTTGGGTTTGGCTTAAGCAGCAGTTGGTCTGAACCTGCCAGCCCTGTATTACAAAGTTCAGAGGATACCAGCAGTGAGGAGGCAGTAAACCAAGGCAGTGACAATCCCAGAAGCTCAACTTCATCAGAGGAGCAAGATGCACGGGAATTAGCAAGGCAGGTCATAAACCTGACCTACAACTGTAAAAACAGAGAAGCAATTGCTAGAACGCTGAAGAGGCTTCGAGAATGTGTGGACGATTTAACATCGTCAAACCCACAAGCCGGTGGTCTGCCATTATCAGGATCATAAAAGTGTGTGTGTGTGTGTGTGTGTGTGTGTGTGTGTGTGTGTGTGTGTTTGCTTTGGTAATGTTTTGTGAGGGAAATTCAGCTTCTTGGTGTACCACATACTGCCCAAGTCTCGTAATCACACTGTATGAAAATGGATGGAAGGTGTAAGATAACATGCTTTGCTTGAACAGCTGCAATCTGAAGTATCCTACCTCTCTGCTGAAGCAAATTTAGCTTGAAGAATATGTAAGTCAAAATAAATTTATTGTGCATACATTTTCTAAAACTAATGTACTAAAACTATAATCTGAAAGAACTACTTACTTGCATTGATGCCCATACCAATCACCCTGGACTAAAAGAGAAACATAAATAAAATACAGCTCAGCCCCCTGAATCAGTTAGGCATGAACATAGCAAGACAGCCAGTAGTATTTATTTAAATTTAATAAACGAGTTGCTGAAGCCAATTTGATTTTATATAATTGGTGCTAAAATCTAGGTCAGGGCCAGCGATAGTCAAAATGGTGCTTATCCACTGCTCATTGGTTGGTGAGCGACAGTTTTGCGTAGCCAGAAGAATGATTCTTTGACATATTCAATGAGAGACAAGAACAGACACAATATACTTCTAGCGCTGAAATTGTAAAGCATTTTTATGTTTTCTGTTTTTCATTGTATTCATGAGTTTTGAGAAATATTTTGTGATAAGGGGCGCAAGCTATAAATTACTGATTTCAGTGATTGTTCTGCATGATGATGTCATGTGCTTGTGTATATCTCATGGATTAATTGCAGAGACATGAAAATGTAGGATGTGATGGTGAAATGACTCTTAAAGAGGGGTGGAATCGTCTGGAAGTGCAGCATAAGCCTCCACTTTGAGTAACAATTTCAATTTTTTTTTTTTTTTAATTCCATTGTGGAAGAAGGTAGGTGGATCAGTATTCATTGATAGTTGCACGTGTGCTATATTAAAAAGCACCGTTCCACCTACAGTCTTCCATGATTTAAGTAAAAAACATTGATCCACTTACTCATTGTTCTTGTGTACATTGATTGCATACCAACTCAAGAGGAGAAAAATATTTCACTACTTTCTCGAATACACCTTGGGTTGTGACACTGAACTCAGTTTTCAGATGCTAGCACAGTTTAAATAGCTGTGACTCAAACAGGGAGCAGTTAAATATATGATTATTGTTTACAACAATGTTTCATCCTTTCTTTCAAATGTATTACATTGAAACATGTAGTCTGCCTACGGCTATCTCATTGGCTGTATAACACAGCTGACACACCCTCTTTTGTTCCATTATACTTCACAAGAAGTGCTGAAAACATTCCTGCGCGAAAGTTGTAAGTACGCCACTGGCCCTGTTCTAGATTTTTCACAATAGTTGGTTCAAAACTTGGGCTGCTTCCACATAACACCCATTGTCTAGTCTGCACAAGTGCCAGCTGCCCCTTCCTCCTCTCATAGTTTGTCCTACCTTACCAAAAACTTTTCCTGTTCTAATAATATGTGCCTTATAAATCTTCCTGTAAGCAAATTCTTTCTCTCTCTGCCCCCATTCCCTCCACCTTATCTCTCGTACAGTTTTTTTCCCCTTTCACTACATATTACTATAATTACTGAAAGGTAGAGGCACCTGGGATGACTCAATCTACATGGTTCTTGTACTGTACTATGGGGTACAATTTTAGATCTTTTCGCTTAAAAGTTTTATTGTTCCACTGTTGTGGAATTTGCTGTATGCAGTCTGGTGGTGGTCAGATGAAAGGAGCTCTTGTCTTAAGTAGCTAATGCCTCATCACATGCATGAATGGACTAAATGTTGTTGTACAGTTACTCTGACACACAATTGGCTGTTATATACAATTCCCAAAGATTATTCAATTATTCTACCTATATGTGTATACATATATGAATTTGTCTGAGGCTCTGGTCTGTAGATCCATTAATCACTAAAGTATTGATATTTTCATTGGTAGTATCATTCCAGTAGCTACTTATCCCCCTGCTTGCCAATCTTCTTGAGAGATCAACACACACTCCTTGAGCTACTCCTAATTTGTTATCCTGCCCCTTTAATTTCTAACAGTGAGATGGTATAGAGCCTCACCTATTTGGAAAGATTTACCTCAGTAGCTCTGACATTTTCATTGACCTATGAAGTGCAGGGATAGGTACGTAAAAAATGGAGACATTAATGTGTTGCATGATACCACTCATTCTATGTGTGCAACTCCTAATATTTTATCAACTCATTGTATAGAGTATAGGGGTGCTTGGTAAAAGTCATGTCACACAAAGTGTTCGATTTTTTTCCATACTGAAATTTTAATGACATGTGTTACATCTGCAATTACTTCTGTAAAACAACTTGTTAAGACTACCAACCATGAGGTGAAAGCAACCTTGCAGATAGAGTAAACAATTTAGACAGTGTTGCAAGAGGATCTTTGATGGTTGATAATTAAAGACAATGGGTTAAGCCCTTAGTCACTGCTGATAAACGTATCCTGTAAATTGTAATTTACTACAATGAAATTTGTATGTCATGGCAGGCAGTGTTCGACACTTTGCTAAAGGCGAACTGACATGTTGCTGCTAATTCCAGATTCACACAGTATGTTTGACATTCACTATCCAAAAAGTAGAAATTGTCTGTTGAAGATCAGCTTTAATTGAGGACTTCCCAATTGTGGCAGACTTAATGAAGTAGAATATTAACATTACAAAAAGGATACAAAATGTTCTCACAAATTGGTACAATGAAAAGATTGATAACTCTTAGCTTTCAGCCCAAAGGCCTTCATCTGAAATAGAAAAATACACACCCATGACCAATCTCTCTCTACTGTGGCCAGAATGTGTGTCTAATTTGTATTTCAGATGAAGGAGCTTTGGCTGAAAGCCAAGATGGATAAGTGTAAAATTGTTATTCCATCCTGGGCTTTGCGTTGTTATAATATTACCGTTCTTAGACATGTTATGTGTACTCTGCATCAAGTAGAATGAATCTGTACTATTTACCACAGTTACTCAGTGTACATACAGATTATATGCAAAGGAAATTTTTCTCAACACCTTGTCAGTCATATATAGATTGCAGTAGTGATAGGTAAGAATTGCAATCTATCTTTTATTTTAAAGCTGTGGGTGGTGTGGGAGTTATCCCGTTTTGCAGTTAAACGTGTTACATATGCTTCATCATTAAATATGTTAAATATGTATTGTTTACCCTTTTTTTGCTTACTACATTATTTCACGGTTCACAGGTACTCTGTGTTCTTGTGCCACATTTAAAATCAGCATTCAGATCAGCTTATTTGGTTCTTTTGTATTGCATGGGAGCAATGGACAAGCCACAAGCAAAATTTACAAAAGAGTTGCAGTTGCAGATCACCTTGGCAACATCAAGGTATGTCAGTATCTGCATTGATTTTTTATTAAAATCACTTGCAGGCCAAGTTATTTTAAAGTTAATCATTGTATTCCCATTCAGGTGACACAGCTGTCTTCTCCCAGCAGCGAGAGGCAATGTTGTGATCATTCCTCTGAACCTCCTTCTCTCATGGAAAGTGTAATAGACACACAATGCATACCCAGGTGTGGTAGTCCCTACCGTTACAAATAAGTTTGCTGTGGCACATTACCTGGTTGTGTATCATCAAGGTGCGTAATGTGATAACATTTATTTACATGAATTCTTATTACAAGGCAATTTTTTTTCAATTAATTTTGCTTTCTGCACTTAGTCAAGACCGTATCAGTCCAAGGGAAAATATAATGAACACAAATGAGTGCTCAGCTACAGTTTCAGACAAATGGCTGAATTTTCCAGGTTTTCTGTACAGTGAACAAATTACCACATGGAGACAAAAGTGAGTATAGTATCTGATTCTGAATTATATTTCTAGGAGCATGTTATTTTACCACTTCACTGTACATGATTTGACAATTTTGTATTGTTACAGGTTGCTGCAGAAGTGGCCTTGGTGTTCAAGTAAGACACAAAGGCATATTTCTGATTTTTTTTTTTTTTTTTTAGTCATGATGCTATTACATCATCCTCAGGATAAGATGTAGCTAGAGCACACATTCTCAAAGTCTGTTAATGTTTATAGTGCTGTAGGTCAGGTTTATAACCAGCCTACCTAACTGCCTTTCATCTTGTTCCTCTGATGAAGTTGAGCTTCTGGGATTGGCACTGCCTTGGTTTACTGCCTCCTCACTGCTGGTATCCTCTGAACTTTGTAATACAGGACTGGCAGATTCAGACCAACTGCTGCTTGAGCCAAACCCAAAGGTCCCATCGAGACAAATGAAAGGGCTGTTCTTGTAACTGTCATTCAACTTATGAAAGTCCCAGCCAGGGTAATAAATGAAAATTGCGCAGAAATGTTTTCATGGAAGTATTCACATGTGCAATTAGGCTTTGCAGAATTCACCACATAGTAACAATCCTTGGCCTCAGCACATTCTACACAAAATAATCCCTCGCCCATTTATTTCACTGAGCTTTCGGTAAGTCCAGTTTGCGCTGAAGAATATCTTTTCATTACGTGATTCACAAATTCGTGTGACTTGTTATGCAAGAAGTGAGGAATCTCTCTGCTGTAAGATTTCACAGCTGAATTCTTCAGACAATATTTTTTAAACAGGCTAGGGAGGAAATCATTTATTAAAACTTCAACAACACCTGTCAATGTTTTATCTGCTGAATGTCTAAGAAAAAATGCTTCACTCTTTTATTTAGTGATTCAACACTATTAGTAGTAGTTACATTGGCGAAGAAATTCTCCTTGTCCTCATAGGCCTTCACCCACCTTTCAGACACTGAAAGCCATTGCTTATTAAAATAATCAAGTGCACCAGAATTTCTAGTTAATAATTCATGAGATTGAAGGTTTTGTTTTGCAGTTAAGAATTGTTCTTCAGATGGTGACTCTACAATTCCTTCCCACAGCTTCATGATTTGCCCACTATCACTCGGTATGTCTAAATTGTTCTTTTTGCTAAGCCACCATTGCCTGGCTTGCTTTCGATGAAATAAACAAAGATTAAACCCTTGACATTGGAAATGTTCCTTTAATTGCCCATATCTCAGGCTCAGAGAAATCTGTAACCCATGAAACTGGATTCCAATCTGGGTTCCGTGCCTTGAAAATTTCTAGAGCCTCTTTAATTAATGCAGTGTTTTCTACTTGAATGAAGAATATCCCACCTACTAAATAGCATACATTAGCTCTCACTACCAAGAAAAGTAATGGAATGTCATACTTTGTTGTCTTGTATGTTGCATCAAGCAAACATACCCTAAACCCTACCATACCTTTTCAAAAGTTCCCTTTGCTACTTGTGCTGGTAACAAAAAAGCAATGGCTGCACTTTTCCATTGTCATCTGTAAACGGTCTGAAAAAAATCTCTCAGCCTTCGATTCCGTTTCCCACCCATTAATTTGATTCCTTAATGCATCTTGGTCAATAACAGTTTTCTTCAAATCAAACAGAGCCCGATACATATGGCTATAAATTGTACTATCTGTTGGGTGAAACATTATGTTCATCCGATTTGGTCTGTTCCAGCAACACTAAAGTGCACAAACCCCGAATGTGTTAACGAACAAACTTTAGTTAAGTTTTATTTGCAGCAAGTGTGTTTCTGTATTGCATCCTGGTCACTCACTGATTTCCTTACAACAAATAAGCTCTGAGCACATGGATGTAAGTTGTTTAATCTGTGTGGTAAAACAATATTTGAGAAAAGGTTTTTCATTTATAAAACAGTATCAACTCAAAAAACTTACGTACATTGCTCACAATTTGTTGTGATATCAGAATACACATGTTGGAATGAAAAAATTCAATTATGTAATTATCATTTCCTTTGGCAATGAATCATATGAGCTAAACGTGACATTAGAGGGAATAGCAATTTTCAAATCATACACTCCTGGAAATTGAAATAAGAACACCGTGAATTCATTGTCCCAGGAAGGGGAAACTTTATTGACACATTCCTGGGGTCAGATACATCACATGATCACACTGACAGAACCACAGGCACATAGACACAGGAAACAGAGCATGCACAATGTCGGCACTAGTACAGTGTATATCCACCTTTCGCAGCAATGCAGGCTGCTATTCTCCCATGGAGACGATCGTAGAGATGCTGGATGTAGTCCTGTGGAACGGCTTGCCATGCCATTTCCACCTGGCGCCTCAGTTGGACCAGCGTTCGTGCTGGACGTGCAGACCGCGTGAGACGACGCTTCATCCAGTCCCAAACATGCTCAATGGGGGACAGATCCGGAGATCTTGCTGGCCAGGGTAGTTGACTTACACCTTCTAGAGCACGTTGGGTAGCACGGGATACATGCGGACGTGCATTGTCCTGTTGGAACAGCAAGTTCCCTTGCCGGTCTAGGAATGGTAGAACGATGGGTTCGATGACGGTTTGGATGTACCGTGCACTATTCAGTGTCCCCTCGACGATCACCAGTGGTGTACGGCCAGTGTAGGAGATCGCTCCCCACACCATGATGCCGGGTGTTGGCCCTGTGTGCCTCGGTCGTATGCAGTCCTGATTGTGGCGCTCACCTGCACGGCGCCAAACACGCATACGACCATCATTGGCACCAAGGCAGAAGCGACTCTCATCGCTGAAGACGACACGTCTCCATTCGTCCCTCCATTCACGCCTGTCGCGACACCACTGGAGGCGGGCTGCACGATGTTGGGGCGTGAGCGGAAGACGGCCTAACGGTGTGCGGGACCGTAGCCCAGCTTCATGGAGACGGTTGCGAATGGTCCTCGCCGATACCCCAGGAGCAACAGTGTCCCTAATTTGCTGGGAAGTGGTGGTGCGGTCCCCTACAGCACTGCGTAGGATCCTACGGTCTTGGCGTGCATCCGTGCGTCGCTGCGGTCCGGTCCCAGGTCGACGGGCACGTGCACCTTCCGCCGACCACTGGCGACAACATCGATGTACTGTGTAGACCTCACGCCCCACGTGTTGAGCAATTCGGCGGTACGCCCACCCGGCCTCCCGCATGCCCACTATACGCCCTCGCTCAAAGTCCGTCAACTGCACATACGGTTCACGTCCACGCTGTCGCGGCATGCTACCAGTGTTAAAGACTGCGATGGAGCTCCGTATGCCACGGCAAACTGGCTGACACTGATGGTGGCGGTGCACAAATGCTGGGCAGCTAGCGCCATTCGACGGCCAACACCACGGTTCCTGGTGTGTCCGCTGTGCTGTGCGTGTGATCATTGCTTGTACAGCCCTCTCGCAGTGTCCGGAGCAAGTATGGTGGGTCTGACACACCGGTGTCAATGTGTTCTTTTTTCCATTTCCAGGAGTGTATTTTTCAGTGCATACTCTTATGTGTGCATTGTTCCTTTAAGCTTACACACAATCTGTTGTTCAAAATGACTAGTTGTTAGTGTTTTTAAAATGTTTATACTATTGTACATGTCAACGTATTTTATGTTTTGCATTTATGTAAGCACACATGGACTATGTATGTGAATTGGACATATGAAGAAATGTCATTGTGTAATTATCCTTTTTGAGTGAAAGCTAAACTCCATGTATTTCCTATTACAGATAATAAAACAATGTGGTATCAATAATTATGAAGTTTTCTTAATCATTTGCAATTACCCACTAGAATCCACAGATATGAAAGTAAAGTAGTTTGATTATGGTGCCTGAAAAATGTAACCAAACTAACAAACTTACAGTTTTTAGGTTTATTTACTTCACAAGAGGATTAGAACTTTAAAAATGGCATATACAGTGCCTACTACAGGGAAATTTCTACACCTGGTATTTTCCTCCTGCCCTTTCCTTTTGTATTTCTGGAGACTCTTGCTCACCAGGTAGACAGTAATTCAGTATGGTGTTTTTTGGGGACAATAACTTAAGGCTACTAATTCTGAATGTTATTAGAAATGTTGTTAGCCCGGCAAAACTTGCTACCATTCTATCAAATAATTCATGGTTGTGATTTTGTTGTAAATCTATGATAGGTATGTTTCAAGTTGTAAATAAACTGTCCTGAGTATCACTGTTACAACTTAAGAAATAATGGTTCTAAAATTCATCTATTTTACTTTTGTAGTTCACGATCTTTTATATCCAATTTGCCATTTTTTACAACAAATCGTGATCTGTCTTGTATGTTATGAGATATATTACATTTCAAATTGTAGATACCACAAGCACTTCAGTTTCATCATTGGCCACTAATGTTTTCCTGTGTAACATTGGCACCAATGTGGTAAGGGTTATAAAAAAGTCTGGAACGTTTTGATTGCGGTACTTCATATTATTTTAAATAATATTTTCCTTCACTATTGAAGCCAAAACATAAAGTAAACAAAAATCTATATAAGTGGGCCTGCTTGGCTTCGTATCTCATTACCTGAAAGAACCAAAATGGAAATCCTTTAACACAAGACGGTGTTAACAGAATTCTCACTGTAAATGTTGCATTTCACCATCAGGAAGTACTATGGTGGGTTATTGGTCTGAGAGATGATATAAATGTTGCTCTAGCACTACTATAAGCAGAAAGCACTCCATAGATTTAATAAGCCTCCACTACACACAATGTGCAATGGAACAAGTGGTTTGTGTACCTGACTGTAATGGAACATGCTCCCATTCAACCCGAGTTAAACTTTATCACTTATCTCTCTGTACTGACTAGGTAATTACTGTACAAAATTTCACAAACTGAAGATATATTCCATTTTTTAAACAATGTAACACAATTGCAACTGGTTAAAACACTGAAGTTGAACACACAGACTGGCACACAGTGCTAGGTGCTAGGCTCTGCTGTGGCCTCAAGTGGCTACGTAGTGTCAGGCATCTAGTTCTACTGTGGCTGCCTGCAGCCACATGGCAGACAGTGTGTTCAAGAAATAAAAAAGTATTTCTTATTGAAGATATAATGGAAAATCTCATTTAAAAATGTGTCCAGTAATAGAGCTGGGCCATCCCCTTGCCGAAAAGCACAACACAAACCTATTCATTGGGTGCTTCAGCAACACAATGGATTGTGCAGACAACAGTCATTTGCTGTGTTTCTCATAATACACCATGGGATGCTACATGGACACAATCATGTAGCCCATTATTGTAGCCTGGATGTGCAATTATTGTGTGCAAACATGTATAGATGTAAAAAAAAAATTAACAAATGATGGAACTCTAGCAATTTTAGGCCTGTACACAGATGAAACTCGATGGTATGCTGGTAAGAGCTGCCAGTTTATGAATCACACATATATCTGTACAGTACATGTATGGTTAAGAAACATACCTGCTACACCTAGTACTAAAAGAGAAATAATGTTGTGGGGAGTTTTTAATGTATGTTATTTAACTGAAAGTGCTAAGAAAGACCTTAGTTGTTCAGTGTTTTTTCAGTTTAGAACCAGTTAGAGAGGTACAGTGAAAAATCTGTAACCATAAACTCCAGCTTATGACAGTCTCCTGTATATAGAGTACTGACAGTTTAATATTAAACATGCATAGATGAGTTTTCATCACAATTTCAAGAGGTATTTCCACAATCACCAAAAAATTGCCAATCTTCATAAATGATGGATTAAGGAAAACAATCGTTAATGCAAAAAAGGAGCTTAATATTACTATTTCAGTATCTAAGATGACAAAATTATTTGCTTCAAATTGTAGCAATGGTTAGTACTTCAAAAGGAAACTGATGCCTGAAAAATAATGAAAACTCCTTTGGAAACACAGCAGAGAAGCCCAGCCCCATGAGAAAGTCTGTCCTCCCCTACCCTGGCCATTGCTGTCTTGATCTGCATCCCTTCCTCCATGCCATTCTGTAAAAGTGTAGCTAGGAGCTTTGTCCATATGGGCTTTTGGTTCCCTCATCTCCATGAACATGCAAATATGGTCAAAGGCTTAAAATAAAGAGTATTCTGTGCACCCACTGTTTACTGTTACCCTTAATCTCGGTACAGTGCTTGCCAGTGTCTCATGCTAACAGTTATCAAACATAATTTTAATCACAATAAATAAAACAATGATTGACACCAGACTGAATTGAACATTTGATATTCTACTACATTTGTAGAGGAGACCAAGCTCTGCGACTTTTGCTTTCATGCCACGAAGTTGACTATGGTTTTATGCCATCGAAGAATAAAGGTCCTCAGTGTCCTAGCACAAAATACTCCGTCACAAGTGTGGCTAAAACGATTGCAAATAACCCTTCTAAGACTGAGGGAATGGCAATGAACAACATGTACTAAATTCTGTGGGGGTGCACAGAAAAAACAATACTAAAACAATGTTGTCACTCTATTAAAAGTGTCTCCAATATCAGTAACTGGATGCAAACAAATGAAACATACTTGTATGGGCTACCAAGCTATTTTCCAAATAAGCTAACTACTTTCCATTCAGTATTAGCATACGAGGATACATTCCAAATAGAGATGAGCAATTTATAAATGATACAGTACACAAAAAGAAATTCAGTGATGTAATTTTTTTAAACAATACAAATTGTTGCTGATTACAAAATCCACCCTGCCCCTCAGGGTAAAAAAGGTTCAGAAGCTGCAAATATTATGCCAAGCAAATCACACAGTTACCTCAATATTTAGTTTGTGAATTATGTTTAATCTCCTACTACCACTTAAGTAGCCATATATTATTTTCACTTTTTATTAACACATTATTGCACACTATTGGTACAGTTCTGTATGTATGGAGCCATGATTGAGTGTAGCTGGAGACAGTACACTGCTCTTAATGAAAACAGTAGAATAATACATACATTTTCAGAAAAATAGCATTCACATGAGAGTACCGGTAATTTTTTCATAATTTATTTACATTTCTTTTTAATTAGTCCTTTTTTTTTAAAATAGTCGTCTGAACATCCACGTTCAATTCTGAAATTGCGGATACGGCGTGGGAATGAATGTTCTAAATGATGTGCTGACACGAGTCATTTCATATATTCAGCAGCAAATATAGAGAAAGAACTCTTTGAGTCTGTGACAACTTTCGGTTTTTAATCAGACTTTGGTGAATATGTTGCAACAAACCAATTAACGCGTTTTTCGATTCTATATGCAATTTTCTGGAGTACTCTGTTACTATGGCACATCATTAACCAACTAGGGAAAGCACGTAAAATTTGGCAAATATAACTGGAAGATGTCGTACGCATATTTTGCCACGGATGAACGAACAGACACAGTATAGTTTATTAGAATACAAGAGAAAACACTCTTATCCACATGTTAACTACATAGTTTTATTGCGTGGTTAACACACAGTCCCCCTCCTCGGACACTCCATTTGAGACTGCACCCGAACGATTGCGTGGTTAACACACAGTCCCCCTCCTCGGACACTCCATTTGGGACTGCACCGGTGCACCCGAACAGCCGTGGCTGGCCTAAACTTTCACGTCAACTCGATTTGTACTCGGCGATCGACGTATCGACATACTTCGCGAACGCTGGGCTACGTCATTTTGACGTCACTTCCTTAGCTCGTTCGGGTGAAACGAAGCTTTCCCTGCAGAGATGAAAATCCTCTATAAGAAAGAAAAATGCCTTGATAATTCTGTTAGCACTCGTGTTGGACACGATCTATCCTTAAGTCATTTGAATCTGGCACCACAAGAGCATAGCTGCAGACATTGCTGCAGGAATCCTGATTCCCACCGTTCTTAACAAAATTTAATCAACAGTGCAGGATTCAAATTCAGAGAGAGTACATCTCACAACATTGCAGGACTTGCGAAACATTGCAGCTTCTTTTAATTTGGCTTCAAAGTCAGTTGGACATCAAAATGATTCCATCAGCATCCAAGCTTGGGTACAAGAAGTTAAGCAAAGTGATACTCCATGTGTATTATTTTATAAACCTCAAGAAACAATCAATGATCAGCACCCAGAATTGAGAAGCAAGGATTTCATGTTAGTAATAATGAACATTGCACAAGGTGAATTAGAGGCAAAATATGGAAATGATTATATTTGTGTTGATGGGACTGATGGTCCAAACGGCTATGATTTGGAACTTACTCCAAAACTAGTACTGGGTGATATGAGACAATGATTTCTATGCACTTTCGTCAGTGTTAAATATATTACGTTCAACAGCCGTGGGTGTGCTCTGGAATTATGCTGCCTATTTGTTTCCACAAATTTCACTCTTAAAAGCACTCATTTTAAATGTTTTAATTACACAAACTGCTAAGAAGTAGAAGGTAGCAGTCGCTCTATTTCTGAGCAGAACAGGAAAGGAAGTGACAAGTAATGGTGCAGGGTACCCTCCGCCATGGACCATATGGTGGCTTGCGAAGTACTTATGTAGATGTAGAACATTTTACCTGGAAAAACTCAGGAAATTTCAAGAATATTATAAAATCCCAAGGAATTCTGCATTTTAATGTAGCATTGAAATTTAATGTTATTGAGTTTAATAAAAAACAAATTTTGAAATACATAATATTTGAAATTGTGTTACTTATATGAATATTTTTCCATATAAATTAGTGACATTTAAAAATTAATTAAACTACTGTTTAACCCTGGTATATAGTACAGCTGAGAGAAAGGAAAAGTCATTATTGTATCTGCCCGTGCCGCCCACCCCTACCTTCTTCTCTTACTATTACTTTGTCAGCAGTGTGTTGATGCATTCATTCTTCTCACACTTGGAATTCTCAGGATTTTTTTTATTTTTTTCTTTCAAGTTTGAGTATCCACCCTGGAAGTAGCTTAGCATTACTAAATTCTTAACATTGCGGTTGTGTGTTATTTTCTTTGCACTGACAAGATGACACAGTTAAACTGGAGTACATTTGCAGGAGTTGCACTATTCCTCAATGTAATTTGAAATACAACATGTGGAATAATGTTCTCCTTTAGATTTATTAAGGCTGTTGTGACAGTCCAAAAGAAATCATCATTTGTTCTCTGCAGTAGTCTACATCTGTGAGGTTCTTCTCAGTAATATATGGAACTAAAACTATGTATCTGATCCCTGTGAGAGCTTAGAGCTTGTAGCATATGTATTTCAGTGGAAATGAATGAATGTTAATGTGATAACTCAAGTCTCGTGTTTTAATCAATGGTGTTTGCAGATCCTATTCACAATGTACTATATTTTTGGTGCTCAGTATTTTGATTTGTTTTACATAATGCCCATGTGATGTCATATTCCTATCCTAATTTATTACATTTTGCCACCCAACACAGGGCATAATTTAATGTACATAATACATTCTTTCTTTTATTTTTGTATTAACCTGATGCTTTGTTGTTTTGTGTGACCTTTACTAAGCTAAGCAAATACTGTTTTTCAGTTGTAGATAATTTTAGCCATGAGTGTTGTAATCTGTTTCAACCACACTATTATCTGTGTTTCAGCAACTTAAGTACTTGGCTCCCTGAAACAGTAATCATACTGAATTGTCTTATTTGTTTCAGAGCTTTTGAGAAATATTTAAATTTTGGATGCAGTGGGGAAAATGTTTTTGTTTTCTTGAAGTGTTCAGAGTTTAATATTTCATTTAGTAAGCACTGAAAGCCAGTTGATTGCCTGTTTTGAACTACAGATATCTGACAGTAGGTCACTGAACTTGTTCCCACATTTGTTTTACTCTGATGTCAGTAATAGTTATACGAATTTTACTGAGTCAATGAAAGTATATCCTTACAGAATTTGTTTCTTATTCAGTACCTTGCCCATTTTACATATTAAAATTACCCATTGGAAATATGAAGGGGTGCCATTGAAAGCTCATCACTTGATAAGTATTTGTTAATGAAATGGCCATCCTAGGAATATTACATAGTGATGTACACCTTACAGATGGTGCTCCATTGCTTGTCGATAAAAGTACACAATGCACAGTCCCAGCTTTCACCCATCACAAAAATCTGACAGTTTTATAATGTGCTGCCTATATCCTCCTCAGTACCTGTGGCTGCCTGAGTTGTGAACTAGTGTTGACAATTGTTAGTGCTATCTCATGATGTCCATGCTGTACATAGTTCTTAATGTGTAGTTCTACACTGAACATCCAAGATGATTTCATCACAAGGATTCTTTTTGACTAATCAAAAATGCACAATAGTTCAAAAGGACTCTCAAAATTGGAATCAAACAATGGATAATAGAGGATGGAATAACACTTATATTAAGAAAAGGATAGATTGATACCATACAGATGAGCTGTTGAGTCCCAGACAGGCATAACAAAAATACTGCTATATATGTGATTTTTCAGCCAAAGGGCCTCCTCCTTATGTAGAAAATACACACACATGCAAGCACAACTCTCTCACAAATAAACACTGTGTCTGGCCATGAACAAGGCCTTTTGGCCAAAAGCGCACACATGTATAGCAGTCTTTTTGTTGTGCCTGTGTGTGACTCAGTATCTCCTCTGTGTGGTGAGTTGAAATCTAGCCTTTTCAAAATTAAAGTATTGGACCTTATGCAGCAAACAGTTTATAATATTTGAAAGTCTCATCGAGATAGTGCAAACTTGTAGAATAATTTCCATCTTCATGTTTAACTGGTCATATAACTGTGTATTATTTGGGGGTTGTGAACAGTGAAATTAAACTACTGTGAAAGGCAACTGTCCACTGTTGGCTACATTATTTACACTAGTCAGTGTCAGAATCCACAACTCATTTTTCAGCCAGTGTAGCAAAGCAGTACGTCGACACCGAGGGCAAACAACCAAAGAAATAAAGCAGGCAGAACCGCTACAAACTGTTTCCAGCCCCCTCTGTCCTGTCACCTCACAATTCGCTTCCCCTCACCCACACTATATGCTGTTGTCAGCCATTGCATCCACTGGTCTTTTTTTTTTTCTTCTCTGCTTCTCTCCTTTCTGTTCCCCGTCTTCTCCCTCCCCCACAGCCTCCTGATGCTGCACCTGTCAGCCCTATCCTGCATCCACTGGTCTTTTTTTTCTTCTCTGCTTCTCTCCTTTCTGTTCCCCATCTTCTCCCTCCCCCACAGCCTCCTGATGCTGCACCTGTCAGCCCTATCCTGCCCTATATAGTTCCTGCATGCCCCGCCAGAAGGGCCGATTCTTGTCCCTTCCCCACCCTGCTCTGGATTATGCTTCTGTTC
Organism: Schistocerca nitens; assembly: GCF_023898315.1. Taxonomy (NCBI): domain Eukaryota; kingdom Metazoa; phylum Arthropoda; class Insecta; order Orthoptera; family Acrididae; genus Schistocerca; species Schistocerca nitens. Next base: position 581,093,131 of record NC_064614.1, on the reverse strand, counting down.
AACACGTGTCTGTTGCAGTATGGCTGGAGGTAGCAGTAGTGTATATGAGGTGTTCTACCTAACTAAAAGGAAGACCAAAAGCTTATATGCAACAGAACATATCTTTACAAAGAGTATCAATCTATCATTTTCATAGTATTATTGCCTTCCCATTGTTAGATTTTTATTTGAAACATTAATGGAAGATCACAATTGTGAACTGGCCAGGAGTTGAATGCAGGTACTTGATTATCTAGAGCAGTGCACTCACCAGTAAGGATACTTCAATCTTCCATTAATGTTTGAAAAGCAGCTCACACTCAGCTGCAGAGTGAATGATTTTGCCTGAGACAGGACAAGTGGAACAAAAAACGCGAGTACACAAGGGGTATGAAGTGTGAGGTGAGAGGAAACAAAACATCATCTGAAAAGTGATCTTCTGAGGGAATATATACAAGAAAGAAACACAAGCACATAGTTTTCCAATAATTCAGTTTAGTTATAGGTAGTTGACTGAAGAAAGTCCAATCTACCTTGTTACTTTTCATGGAGAATCTGTCAACGCTGAAACTTCAGCTTGCTATTCTCATGGTAATATATTTATATTGAAATGAACTATTACATTATGGATCGTCTGACAACATAAACAAAACTTAGGGTACATTATAAAATTACACAATTGTTGTGAGAAAGAGCCCTTGTGGATACATATGGTAATAGTGAGTAATGTAATGGCTCTCTGATTTTGTTCTGCATAAAAAATTGTAATAGTGGAAAATATTTTTATTTGGATTAGTGTTAAGTGGGTGGTAGCTTCCATGAGAGCAAAGGTTGACATGGCTCTGAGCACTACGGGACTTAACTTCTGAGGTCATTAGTCCCCTAGAACTTAGAACTACTTAAACCTAACTAACCCAAGGACATCACACACATCCATGCCCGAGGCAGGATTCGAACCTGCGCCAGACTGTAGCGCCTAGAACCGCTCAGCCACTTCAGCCGGTAAAGGTTGACACTCAGCTGAACTAACCTAATATAGATAAAATAGGTTGGTGGGGAGAGGAAGGGTTATTTGTTTGATTCTGAGAGAACATGATAAACAATCGTACATTAATGGATCATCCTTGTAAACAACATAAAAGGAAAACATTTTCAACTTAAACCTCTCTGATTTGCTACAGTCAATGATCCTGGTAAGAGATGAAAAATACCAATTTGTAGAGGTACATGATGATTCTGTGGGAAGTTACAGGTTTGCAAATTCAGAAACAATGAAATTTACGCATATATAATTAAGTTAAAGGACTGCATTGTGATTCTAGTACAGGTGCAGCAAAGGAAATTTTTTCATTGGAAAATAAATTAATAGAGCTTTACATTATTAGATTACATGACCTCACTCCCAATAGCTACTCCTTTCCCTCCCTACTCCAGGCTGTTGCTGGACAGTAGTTAAGGTGTCCTGGGGTGCAGTGGAACCTTTGTTAATATCAGTGTGTTGTCACTTGGTGATGTCCATAGAATGATACGCAAGTCTGTATATCTGCTGCTTACAATTTTGTCTGCACGGCGCATATATCCACATGAAATAATTATTTTTTTAATACTGAAAACTGTTCATATGGTTGCAATGTTGTATTTATTCATCCAGGGATCGTCTTACAATGGTATAGGATTTATCTCTCTCAAGACAGATATTGCAAAAATGAACACTTGCTGATTTGGTTTCACCTGTGACAGCAATTTCTACAGAAAATGTAGGTGAAAACGACAGCACCTGAACTTACACCAGATTCTTTAAACACAAGCACTCAGTATTTAGGTGAATAGCTTAGGAAGAAATAGATCTCAGTGTGATGAAAAGCAAAAACTGTAACCTCAATACTTGAGGCATATTTATGTAACACAATCAGAGAAATAATAATGAGAACATCTTAGAGAATGTACATCAGCATGCTAGCTGAGAGGTAACTTTCAGAATTCAGACAATATGTGTGGCAAAATACAAATTTTGGCTGAAGTTCTGCAGGGAGCCAAATCACTGTATTCCTGCCAGTGCAACCCAAACTTTCTGTGTATGTGATTCACACAGTTTTACATTTTTCTCAAAGTTTTAACGGTGGAAAAAGAATTAAGCAATGCAATCAAGAATGTTGGTTTTGGCCATAAAAAAACTATGTAGTACTTCTTTCATGCCTTTCCATTCTGCTAATATGTTTCTTACATCCACATCCCAATTATTGAGTTCAGATTAGATTCAGTTTTCGTTCCATAGACCCATGAGATGATTCTCATGGGTGTAGAACAAGTCAGAAAGTATGAAACAAAAAAACCAATCCTTTGAATACTCACTACCTTGATCATTTATCAGGAGGTTGTCAAACTGTGTGAATACATTACAGTAAACTGGAAATGCTAATATTTAAAGAATTAATACACTGACAAAATGTAATGCAGATATGCACTTTCAACAAAATTATCATACGCTAGATTCCTAATCTTGACTGTTGTGACCAACTGCAGTCAAAACTGAAATTGAACAGACATTAAAGTAGAATAAGATGGGTTGGAATGACACTGACAAAATTATATACAAATGTTTAACAACATACAGCTCTAAATCTCTCAAACACTAAAGAAGAACTCAAAGTAATCTCGTGTCTGCAATAAGCAAGCAATCACAAGAGCTCACAAGTAAAAATTGACCCATTACACATGCAAATACTAATGAAGTGTACCACATATATAAATGTCTGACTGCTTGCATTGCGCACATCTACATTGTCGCACTCTTATATTCTTTAATTTTGATGAGGTAATCAGAAACAAATCGAGACATCGATTTTGGCTTGTTTATGCACAGCATTGACTTTAGACAATCAAGATAAGAGACTGCATCATTGGAGTTACTACCAATAAATATTTCCCAACAGAATTTCTTACACTAAGTGAATTGATGTAAATTGGCACTCACTGCAGTTAACAAATTTCCATTTTTTTGATATACTGCACACAAAAGCCAATAAGTAAAAAAGACAGTATGGATAACAATTTTATTTTTGTTTTTTATTCGTGATTTTTTCAACTCTTATATTCAATATACTTATTTCTATTTCTTTAATAATAAGCTCTTTTCACAATGGTACCAGTAAAACTGATTTTTGTACTACAACAATCACTACTTACTGATTTTCTCCTTTGTTTTTATGACTGCCATATCTGTGATACTAACAACTTTGATGTGGGAACATGCAGCAGACTATGGGCGGGACTTAGCAGATGGATAGGTGTGGAGGGGGGGTTAATGGGCGGGACTTGTGCAATGTCCGGGGCTGTCACTAACATTACGTTATATTTTTAACAATATTAACAGCACCAGTACACGGGCAGTAAGTGCGGTTTGATTATCAGTCAGATGGTCGACATCTGCCTCCTACTTCCTGCCTATGTGACAGCCTGGTGTGCTGGAGACACCTGGAAAGTTGAACTTGATATGTCCGATGACTCATGTCATTGCAGACATAGCAGGGTGTGAGTCATAAAGTGTTGCTGGCAGAGGTGCATAGGTGGCATGGCCGTTGATGGTTGCTGTGCAGGTGCCAGTGCCATTCACCTACATAACTGTTCATTTGTTGAAATGTCAATCAAAGTGGGTTTAAGTTGCTCAACTGAAACAGTCTCATTCGTATTGCTCTTTTGGATGATGAAAGCGTTTAGCTCTCTTGATATCACATCATATGGTTGAGATATAGAGAAGTGAGAGGAGTGAATACAGCATCATCATGCAGCCAGACATCTGATGATGTGTTGAACTTTTTGAAAATGAATTGGGGGTATTGCCCATGGCATTGCGAGTTTTGCATGCACGGTTATCAGATGTCCAAACCTAGTTTTTGGATAAAACCACAATGGTAACTGGATAGCTGGGTTGCTGGCTATAATATCACCAGGTACTTGCACATGTCCTCAGAACAATGATGCACTGGAGAACACAACAAATTTTCTTTTACAGTCATCTTGAGCTCAAGCAGAGGCTGTGGTAATATATCAATCCAAGACTCTTTGTGAAACATGAGAATAGATTGAAGTGAGCTCTGCATGCACTCGATTGTGCTGTTACTAGCTGGGTGGTAACTCATGGTATGAATATCATGGCTGCCACAAAGGTTAAGTAACTCTTGGTCTGTGCCAGTGGTAAGACGAATCCTGTGAAAAGAAAACCAAATGTTCACAAGTGCCTTGATGATGGATGCAGTGATGAAGTCTGCTAGCAGTATGGCTGATATAACAGTCTTATTAGCAGGTAATGGTGACCATCTATACATGGACACGGGCCAAGAAGATCCAGATGGATATGTGCAGAATTTACAGGTAAGCAGAGGAAAATCCTGAATGGCTGCACACATGTGTAGTGAAAATTTATTTTTGTGGCACAAAACACAGGAGCAAGCTCACACACACCTATCTTTCTCGACACCTGGCCAGACCACTTACTTGGCACAAGTTTGACCAGATCTATCAACAGGTTCATGAGTCAGGTAAAGTGAGATAGGTGCTCCATTGGGTATGTATTGTTGTGTGAAAGTGTCCTTCACCTGACTGTCTGCAATCTTCACCATAGTTATGCTGGCTACTGTTCTCAAAAGGCAGTCTGCCAAGGTGTTGTCTTTGCCTTTGATGTGTTGAATGGCCATTGTAAATTGCACCACGAATGCTGTACATCGGAACTGATGTGGTGAAATAAGTTGATTTGGCTGCTGTGGAATAGAAGCAGTGTTTGATGGGCCATAAAGACTGCAAAGTTTTGGCCCTCTAAAATGTGTTGGAAGTGTTTAACGGCCAGGTACATGGCGAGAAGTTCTCTTTCTGTAGCGCTCCATTTAGATTGCGCCTCTGTAAGATTCCTGGAGAAAAATATTGCCGAGATCCATGAATCATATGCTGTGGAGTAGTGCACTTTGCTACCTTGTTGGCATCTAGAAAAGTCTGATCCATGCACCAGGCTTCAGATGTATTAGCAGTACTGCCTTAGATAGTGCTATCTTGAAACGCTTTACATGCTTCCGCAAACCACTCAATTTTTCTGTTGCCAGAGGGGTTTCTTTCTGTGGGAACATAAAAATCACCAGAGGCTCCCGTATGTAGTAGAGCACAGCATATTTTGAATAGCTGAAACTTTTCCTTGCAGTGGTATCAAAATATGGTCAAGATAGCAAAAAAACAGAAGGGAGATCATGTAAAACACTGTGAATGAATCCATGACATGTCTGTATGGTGTTTCTTAATTCATACAGTATAAAATTTTGATGATGTAGTCCACAGGGTGTGGTGATAGCTGTTTTCTTTGTGTCCTCATTGGCCATTGGAATCTGTGAGAATGCCTTGGCACTATTGATGACAGTAAATACAGATTCACCACTCACTGCATAATTAAAATTGGTGATGTTTGGTACCAGACAGTTTTACGGTTTCTTCCAAGCTTTTAAAGCTCAGTAATCACTGCATAATCTCCATGTACTATGTGGAGTGGAGATGACCAGTCACAATACCTTCTTCTAACACCTTAATTTCTTCTAGTGCTGCTGCAAATTTCTCAGGAGTTAAGTGACATGCATGGCAAAATACATGCTCTCTGGGCATGGTCTTGATGTAATGCTGTGTGGTGTGGCAGTGTTTTCCCAAGCTTTGACTGTGTCTATCAGTGCAGGGAATTTGTTCAATAACTGTGCACAGATAGCATCACTGGAGGTGGCACATAGTTCAGCTGTCACAGATACATGTGTGGTCAGTATTTGCTGAACAGTAAGACTTGTGGGTTTTTTGAACATGCAGTGGAAATGTGTAGGTGGAGCAGGATATGCACATTCATCATGAAGCAGTATGGTCGATATGACAGGTAGAAATTTGTTTACATTAGCACTCACTAAACAACTGTTAACCAGGTATGGCACTACATTGAAAAATTTTAGAAAATTGGCTCCTATGACTTGGCTAATGATGTCAACACTCACTAACTTTCAAGTCAGCATGAAGTATGACATAAATGTAACAAAATCTCCCGTTCACTATACATGTTGAAGCAGCTTGTAATCTTACGCATAACTAAGCAAGTTAGTCATCTGTCTAGAACTGGTGTGAGGTGGGATGGATTTGTTAGCGAGGCTGTGTGGCTTGGGGGCCAGGAGCACATCATGGCTCTATGGGCTGCAGCAACTGGTACAGGCCAGCCAAGTGCAGAATTTTGATGATGGACGGTTGCTTAAGAGAACAGACAATGCTTGAAGATATGGCAGAGTGTCAGATAAGCTGAAAGATCGCTTCTTACAGCTCTTTGAGAGTCTATAATAATTTACAGTCAAATATTAATGCAAATCTGAATACATAAACAATTCCAGAAGAAAGGCACATGTCCAATGACACAACAATACCTCAGTATCTTTAAAACTACAGAAAGTACCACAGCGAATAAACATTTTCACAATGAACGTCTGAATTAACAACTTTTAACCCTTTGAGTAGTTGCAGTATGTGAAAAATAAGTAAAATCCTAATAATTTTCACAAAAGTTGCTTTTGTTAGTCTCGTAAATGAAGAATACAAAAAAAAAAAAAAAATTTTTTTAAATAAAAAAAAATAGTTCTTTAATGAATGTGGTTTCACTGCAAAATCACTGGGACACATGATCCTGTACCATCTATAATTTCGAGTGGTATTTTTTTAAAGCAATTTTGGACTTTCACCAGGCACAATCCCACATTACACACATTGCTATGCCATTTTGCTCTGTGATGTTCAGCTTTCATGCTGCAGTGTGCAAAACGGTGAGATCCTCCTTGTATTGACATGTGTTCACACTTGGTTTCTCTCAGTTCTTCATGCATCATCTTTTTGAATTTTTTTGCATTTCGAATCTTGCACCTTCTTGATGGCGTAGCATTTATTGTGCCAAGTCCATTGACCACCGCAATCCAGAACCCCTTCAAAACATTATTACCACATTCCTTCTTTCTTGGAACAAGAAAAATACATCTACAATGCAGACATCCAGCATATGCCAAAAACTTCTAAGCCACCATCTTTTGCTTTTCCTATCAATCTCACAGAGAGATTTCTGCATCATTGTTTTATCAACTTACCCCATATGCAGGGTGCACTGTTTCACAAATATGGGGCATGAGATCTCAATTACTGACCCATCTTTTTGTTTTCAAGTCACTGTTGTTGTCTGACCTGGTTCAAGCAAATTAGACAGAAATAAAATTCCCCTCCTGTTTTTCCATATTAAGGAAGGCATGCCTTCTTCTGTGCATCTGTAACCATATTCTCCATGCTGAAGATGCTTTTCAGACTTCAAGTCCTTTCAACCTCTTTTTACTGTCCCATGAGCATACACACCATGATCATGAAGATTTTTCATTAGGCTAACAGAAATGAAAACACTGTCAAAGTAAATCTTGTAGTTTTTTTCACCAGTTTCTGAGTCAATTCCTCCACTACCCTTTGACCCAATTGTTTTTATGGACATTAACTAGTTTTTCCTGTATAAATCTTTAATCATGACATATATCAATTTTCATTTGCTCTCACGCACATCTTGTAACCTCGTTTTATTGGTTTTCCATTCTTTGAATTTTATCATTGGCTTGTTTACAGACTGACATTCAGAGGGCTTGTAGGAATCTAAGAAAGTCCTAGCCAGCACGTCTATAGTTCAATTCTTTTATCTTGGCGGCTCGCGCATGCCCGCCTAGATGCGGGAGATTGCTGCGTTGCCAGTTGCACACGACGCACGCGCCAAGAGAAGCAGCGCCATAGTATAGCATAGTTCGCAAGCTTACGTTTAGTTCATGAAGTAAAGCCACCACGGCCGCATTAACCCTTTCGCTGCAACAAAGACGTGCTCCCTGCATTCCGCGCTGTGGGCGATTTTGTCACTGCACTGCTCGCCTGTGCAGACACATTGTGTTCCGACTGCTTTGACACTCTATCATTCGATTCCACAAAAACTATTTGGCTCAAAAATTAGATTTTTACCTATCTTCTTGACTGATACCTTCCCCCCATAAATGACTTAATTTTGTTTCGATGTTCAACGCAGTTATTATGCAGCATTAAATATAGTAAACCATTGCACGAAATTTTGAAGAGTTTGCAGAGGTAAAGTCCATAGAGTATACTTTCCGGATGGTCGATTTTAGTTGCCACAATGTTAAGAATGAAATGTGGACAAGATACCTATATATTCCATTTAATTTAAGTACCACATAAGTGTCGTATGTAATATTGAGAAATATTCCGTCTTTCGCGACTGTAACAAAAGTTTTACTTACACTGGGCACGTTTGGCTTTATTTTAAAGCACTTCAATCAATCAAAAGGAAGTAGACAAAATACATTAAACAAAACTGTGGACTTACAAAAACATTAGGACTTGAATATACCGTCTGTCAGTGAAGTGCTCAGAGCTCTGTCAAATATAATTTTGTGTGTGGCACACACAAACAGCATTTATTTGCTAAAACACTGATGAGCCAACACAAACGTTGAATATTGTGCTACCGCAGCACAAAACTACGAAAGGTGACTTGGCAATGGAGGACACAAAATACAGCCCTCTTATGATGCTTCGAAAGAGAGAAACGCGTCTGGTCTAAATAAGTCGCTTATTACAGTTGCAGAAGAGGGATATATTTCAATACCATTGGTAAAACTGCGACTGTGGAACAAAAACAAGAAATAGAACATGAATACCATTGTGTATGTGCCATACCTTTCACCGATGGAAGTGCTTTAAAATAAAGCCAAACGCGCCCTGTGTAAATAAAACTTTTATTACAGTCGCGAAAGACGGAATATTTCTCAATATTACATACGACACCTATGTGGTACTTACATTAAATGAGATATTGTTATACAGTAAATATTATATGAAATTTAGGTATCTTGTCCACATTTCATTCTCAACATTGTGGCAACTAAAATCGACCATACGGAAAGTATACGCTATGGACTTTTACCTCTGCAAACTCTTCAAAATTTCGTGCAATGGTTTACTATATTTAATGCTGCACATCAAAACAAAATTAAGTCATTTATGGGGGGAAGGTATCAGTCAAGAAGACGTGTAAAAATCAAATTTTTTGGCTAAATAGTTTTTGTGAAATCCAATGATAAGTGTGGCAAAGCAGTGGGAACACCATGTGTCTGCACAGGCGAGAAATGCAGTGATGACAAAATCGCGCACAGCGCGGAATGCGGGGAGCACGTGTCTGCAGCAGCGAAAAAGTTAATGAAGAGGCAAAGCACTAGAAATTTCATTCAAACAAATAAAATTCGTGAAGTAAGGCACTCCAATATTGTTTTTAAATAAAGAAAATATTAAGCACCACACAAGGTTTGAATTCATAACCTTTCACTTGGCAGCCCAACACCTTAACCGTTCGCTACGTCAGCTCATCGAACAGTGTAACTCCATAAGGACTCTAACACCTCACGCAACTACTTATAAACACTGTTGGTATGACTATGTATTACTCACGCTTCGTCGAAGTACAATAGGAAATAAACAATTACCGCTGTTCTTTATTGCGAAAAAGTAGTTCGTGAGATTGAAACAAACACCTTTCCTTGCTATCGCCTGAATTAGGAGTCTTATTGCTTGTTTGGTTTAATTAATTAATAGAATATGAAGCAATTGGTATAAAGAATGCTTTTTCCAAACTTTCTATAAAAGAAAGTATGCTATCAAGACATTGCTTTTGTTCTATTACTTTATTTATGACTGAACGTTTCTAAAACTGAAGACACTCATCCGTGCTCTGCACTGCAGTCGAGATCTGGCAACATCGTTCTCTGTTCATTGGCTGACTGTGTTTTGTGACGTCAGATGAGCAGAACGAACCTAAACTTGGCCGCCAAGATATATGACGCGCACTTTAGTAGCAGACAAAATTTATATAGTTATTAAAGTTGTCACTTCCACTTTGCGGCTGGCAGCTGTTATCGTTGATGTGGAGATTTGGTAAGTACCAAATGAAACCGTTTCCGTTTCAAGATATTTTCGACGAAATATATTTGTCTTATAGCACAAGGTCTGAAAACCAGTAGTCTTTGTAGCTTGGAAGAATTTTTGCTCCCATTAGTTCATTTAGTGCAAGGAAGAGCTTCATTTCCTGTTCCATTACAGGTGAAAAATTGGTATTCCCCGTCCTTTCTTTTGGGTGGCATACAAATTAATCTTGTATACAAGTTCCGAAGTAAATTTCCCTGGAAACAAGCTTAGAAACACTTGAACAGGAGAGTCACAGATGTCATCAATATTTGGTCCAAATTCTTCAGAGAAGGCACACACAACAGTTAATTTGTATAACGTGTACCATATTGTTTGTGAATTTATTACTATTGCATCTTCCTCATCAGTGTCACCATCACTACCCTCATCAACTCCATTGTCAGTGAATAATTCAGGACATTGTAAAGGTGCCGAAGTTCCTGAAGTACCTGACTGTCTGGGATCACTCAAAGAGGCTTCATCCTCGGAGTCACTCTCTGCCTCAGGTACATCAGAATCTACATCGATTGGAATTTCATCTAAACTGCCAGTTATAAGCTCATGGGTGACATCTCAAAACCTCCACAAACTCATAATGCCTAAAACAAATAAAAGTGCTCAATGAAAAGCAAAATTTTTATTAAATGTAATAATTTAATGTCACACTACATAATGTATGAAACTGCATACTGTCCCATTGGTTTCAGACTGAAACCACCAATAAAACCAGTACCACTAATTGAAATTTATGTAAAAAAATTTCCAATACAAAAACAAATCACCAACAACCGCTAGCAAGAAGAGGGCGCCAACTGTTCCTTCGAAAGATTTGGGTCGCCGATTAGAAGCAGAAAGAGCCATAGAAGTTTGTCACACCATTGGATGTTTCTGCTTTGCACTAGCATTGGTGGTTCAAGCGAATGCCACTGGTGCTTCTGAAAAGAATTAATGAAATGGTGGTTACAGGCAGAAATGACTGGTACTCAGAAGGTTAAATGCTACATGCTATTTCAACATATGATATCTCTGTTGACAGCTTTGCACTATAGCCATAATCTCTGAGAACTATGCATCTGTATCTGTTTTATTTCTTGATTAATTATGTCTTTTTACTACATAAATGTTTCTCAGAACACTGTATTTTCCACATTTACACAGCAAATGAACACAGCATCAGTATCTCATATTTTACCGTACTTGTGTATTTATTTAATGAATAGATTACCATTTTGCAAGTAACTTTATGCAAAAGTTGATTGTATGTGTTATTAAAAAACTGTTATCAATTGCGTGTGTTAGTGGACAAAACAATTGAAAAGAGAACCAAAAGATGCTTCTGCCTAGAAATCATAAATAATTGTTTAAACAAAATTTAATGACAGTTTATTGCCGTTTAATGTGAGTGCACTTGTGCAAGACTACTAGCTTATTTATTTATGAAAATATCTTTATTTGTAATTATTGTGAATGATCTGAGTGTGACCGAATATTTATAACTGTTATAATATGTTAGTTTAGTCTGGGAAGTGATCATGATAAGTCAGATCATGTTTTTAGAAGATAAGAATGATGTGTTTTTGGTGGGGATGGCCTCCAGCCAGTGGAAAAGCAGATAGTAGTGGAACACTATGAGAGTCAAGTGAAGACTGGGACTTTTTGAGTGAAAAGTCCAAGGGAGTGATTCTGGACACTTTTTGTCAAGTGCTGGAAAAAGGCAGACCTGCCTGTGGTAATTCATGTGAACAGTTGTATAGGTGATTCATTCTGGGTGGTGAATACTCTAACATTTGAAGGAACTCTAAATCACAAGAGATCTGAATGTGCTCTAGTGTACGACTAACTGTTCCTGCTTGTATTGTGGAACTGAGCATAGACAGAGTATGGGTTACTGTTCTTTGTATCACAGTTTCAATTTGTGAATCATCATGTTGAGCTGATGAATATTCCATGTATTGTGGTCACAAAATGGACTTAGCTTTCATGTATCTTTGATGACTATTTAGTTTGGCGATTTTGCTACCATTCTGATAACGTTCTCAATGTAACTTTACCACATTTTAACATGATTTTTTGTCTGTATTTTAACTGAAAATCACAGAAGCTCTTCCCATTTATTTCGGATGTTCTTTCTTGAAAAAACATTATTCATCATAGTTCTCTGTCATCTACATCAATAGAACCCATGTTATTAAATTATTCATTTAACTTTTATCTAGTATATCTGGTATTTTATTAACTCACTATTCTACCCAATGTACAGACTATTTTACTTCAGGATCACATTTATTATTTGCAGCAATTTAGCTCCAGAACATGAAAGCAGACATGTGTGGCTTGAGCCCAAGACTACATCGAGCTATTCTTTTTTAAACAGAGACGTGCATAGCTCAAATACCTAAAACTGTGAGTAATCACAGGTAAAAAAGCAACTGGTTTGTTCGTATGGGATACTGTTTGGAAGAGCAACTACTCTAGTAGCAACCATTAGGTACCATTGCAAGATATTGGTTGCTACAATAAACTTATGACTCGTACAGATGTTGGATCAAAGCGCAGGTGCCATGGAAAAACACTTATTTCTGGACCAGAATCTATCAGGAATCTGCATTTATAATTTCTGTCTTTAAGAAAGAGCTGATTAGATTATCTTAGCACTGTGACTATAGCATTGCTGCACTGAGCACTATGATTGTTTTTGTTGTTGGGGAGGGGTTTATCTGGACATCGAATTTGGCCACTCACTAACACTTGTCATTCCTGTTTGAGTAATTGCATGGCACTGTATATTGTCTTGAACTGTGTCCAAACTTTTTGTGGAACCAGCAACAAGTTGTCTTTCTATGTGAAGCACTTGCACTACCTTCAAAATTTTGTTCCTTATACCCATGAGTTTTGTTTGTAGGTACTGATGCATGTGTGAACTGCCATCGATTTTCACAGCGTGAGCTGTCTGCTGGTGGTGACTGTGGCATCTTTCTCATGAAGTCACTCGATCCTGCACTGGTACCAACTACAGGGATTGTCATGAATGTCTGAGGCCAGGAGCATCATTGTGTAGCATGTACATTCTGTTGCTGCTCTCTGAAGACAAAGAAATTTGGTCATGGAGATCCACTGACGACTCAAGGTATATTTTTTTGGAAGTTTGTAAAGCTATGTTAGATGTGTTATGCCACAGGATAGTATCCCCAGAGGACACTAAAAATTCATCCAAGCCCTACCTTGGCAGCTCCCTAAAGCTGAACCATATGTGTCAATGACCAGTAGACTATTAGGTAGGGGGAATCTGAGTGAATTATGGCAAACACAGAAGCTATCACAGCATGGGGAAATGACAAGTGCCCAGGTCTGCAAGTGAAGAATAATGACATCTTGGAACCTGAGAGATGCTGTAACACACACATAAAAAAAGTTTTGCATCACCTCAGTTCCCAGAGTTCTGGAACCTGTACAGAAAATTGGTATAGAGGTCATCATAAACATCATTTCCGCCCTTTTTATTGCTCATGAAAGCCACACTTTGCATGTTGTACCACCATACAGCGAGACCTTCAGAGGTGGTGGTCCAGATTTCTGTAGACACTGGTACCTCTAATACCCAGTAGCATGTCCTCTTGCATTGACACATGCCTGTATTTGTTGTGGCATACTATCCACACGTTCACCAAGGCACTGTTGGTCCAAATTGTCCCACTCCTCAATGGCAATTTGGCATAGATCCTTCAGAGTGGTTGGTGGGTCAAGTTGTCCATAAACAGCCCTTTCCAATCTATCCCAGGCCTGTTTGATAGGGTTCATGTCTGGAGAACACGCTGGCCATTCTAGTCAAGCGATTTCATTATCCTGAAGGAAGTCATTCACAAGATGCGTGCAATGCAGGCATGAATTGTCATCCATGAGGATGAATGCCTCGCCAAGGTGCTGCCCATTAGGTTGCACTATCGGTCAGAGGATGGCATTCACATATTGTGCAGCCGTTACGGTGCCTTCCATGACCACCAGCGGTGTACGTCAGCCCCACATAATGCCACCCCAAAACAGCAGGGAACCTCCACCTAGCTGCACTCGCTGGACAGTGTGTCTAAGGCATTCAGTCTGGCCGGGTTGTTTCCAAACATGTCTCCGACGATTGTCTGGTTGAAGGCACATGCGACACTTATCGGTGAAGAGAATGTGATGCCAATCCTGAGCGGTCCATTTGGCATGTTGTTGGGCCCATGGTGTCGTGGTTGCAAAGATGGACCTTGCCATGAATGTCAGGAGTGAAGTTGCACATCATGCAGCCTATTGCACATAGTTCAAGTCATAACACAACGTCCTGTGGCTGCATGAAAAGCATTATTCAACATGGTGGCGTTGCTGTCAGGGTTCATCCGAGCCATAATCTGTAGGTAGCAGTCATCCACTGCAGTAGTAGCCCTTGGGCGGCCTAAGTGAGGCATGTCATCGACAGTTCCTGTCTCTGTATCTCCTCCATGTCTGAACAACATCGCTTTGGTTCACTCTGAGACTCCTGGACACTTCCCTTGTTGAAATCCATTCCTGGCACAAAGTAACAAGTAACAATGCAGATGCGATCGAACCATAGTATTCACTGTCTAGGCATGGTTGAACTACAGATAACAACGAGCCAGGTACCTCCTTCCTGGTGGAATGAGTGGAACTGATCGGCTGTTGGACACCCCCCCCCCCCCCTGTCTAATAGGCGCTGCTTGTGCATGATTGATGATTGTTTACATCTTTGGGTGGGTTTAGTGACATCTCTGAACAGTCAAAGGGGCTCTGTCTGTGATACAATGTCCACAGTCAACATCTATCTTCAGGAGTTCTGGGAACTGGGGTGATGCAAAACTTTTTTTGATGTGTGTACTAGTGACAAAGCACAGTTTCATAAGGGACACTAGGTACACTGCAACAACAAGTATTCAGGTGATGAACCAGCAGAAAAGAGCCTCTGAAAGGTTAAGCTGCAATAGTCTTAAGTCACTAACAGAGCTGACAGTGATGGATAAACACTATACATGATGTCAAAGCATCCCCACTGCCCAGTGCCCATGGGAAGTGCCAACATAAGTACCCCACACTTCTTCACAAATGTCTCATTGCTGAGTGCTGACCACTGACTGCACAGTGTATAGTCTCAGTCCTTGTGTCAGTTGCACCTATCCGGTGAGAGGTGAGACTGTGAAGGTTGACCCTCAGCATGCCTAGCTGTCTTCAACTGTCAATGGAACTGGTGGGAAGGACACTGCACTGCCAGTTCTGATGCATTACTGATGGGGCACAGCGGCTGCCATCATCCTGCAGACCTGCTTGAGGCTTGATGTGCATGGTGTGGATGCTGTTCGTCATCTGCTTTTGAGAAGGGGAGCACTGCTACTGCTTATCCCTTTCCTGAGGCTGACACTGATGCTACTAGCTCCAGTCTCTTAAACAGGGATTGCAAGCCAGCAAGTATTTCAGATGGACATGAGGCGAGACTCTTGAGTGCAAATCTAACTCAGCATCCCACTTGGCTCTGTCCTGACAACTGTAGAAGTAAGGGATTGGACCTGTGGTTGCCAGAAGTAGCGACATCTACACCTGGTGCCACACCCACACATCTAAGACAATCACAGCCAACCATCTACACAACTCCAACATGAGGTCAACAGCTACGAAGTGAATTTTGTAACAATGAGGTGTGGTGGGTGACTGATATTTCTCTGCTTTCATTTCCTGTATTTTCTTGTAGCCATGATGAGCCATAGGGACCGTGAAAGTATATTAAAACATTCGTTTGTTAGACCACAGGAAACTACAGATTTATCTCAGTTCCATGTGAATGCCAGAGCTGTTTAATGGCAGCTAGTGAGATGTCCTTAATGTAATATATCTGGGCATGACTTGCCATGAGTTCAAGCTGTGTCAGCTACCTGCAGTATGTGTAGAAGGGTTGGTCATAAAGCACACCAGTGCACAGAATCTCATTGGTCTACAATATTGTATAATGATTGAGTATAGTTTAATTCATTTATTTGCCTAATGTGTGTGCAGTTTCCTTCTTTTCTGGTATAATGGCAAAAACATGAGCAGCAACTCTGAAAGAAATGGTGGAATCTTTGAAGGGGCAGATAGCTACACTGTTACAACCTACAGTGAAACAGCTATCAGACATAACAGTGTCAAGTTCTTCAGGGAAAAACCCAACAAACTATCACAGAAGTATGGCGAATCAGTGGAATCCTTCTCTGACAGGGTTAGGAAACTGAACTTTCAAACATATGAAGTAAAGCAGAATGTGAAGGCCAATAGAGTGATTCTGTGTGAGAATAGGGTTCTGGATGTATATCTACGAGGTATTTCTGCTGATATGTCAAGGAGTATCAGAATGGAGAACCCAAGTGACTTACCTGCTGTGATTACGATTACTGCACAATTGGAGGAGATCTACATTGCTACACAAAGAGAGTGATTGTGATGGTTTTTCTTCTGAAGTGAAGTGTTTTAGATGTGGGTGCACTGGCCACATCAGGAAACAATGCCATCAACCTGAATGTCATGGGTGCGAGGAGATGGCCCATAAAGTGTGTGATTGTCATAAGAAAGCACAGGACAAGCAGTGTCTTAAAAATCAGTTGTTAAACAGGAATGGGATTGCTTCATCCATCAGAAAGCATTCCCAGCAGAACATGAGACTGCAAAAACAAAATGTTGGTTGCTTGGCAAATGAAATGGTAGAGAACATAAATTTATGGTGGACACAGGGGCTCATGTACCAGTACTCAATCTGGATCTCTCAGGGAGAAAGATACTGTGGTCTCCATGGTATAGGTTAGCAGAGTAGGCTATAATAATGATGTGAAGTCATTGGAGATAATGCTGTTCTGTTTTATAGGAAATAAGTGTTTTTGAGAGCATGTACAAGTATTTCCATATCATATTGAGGGGTACTGTGCAATCCTGGGGCTTGACTTTATTGCTAAACATTACGCAAAAATTGACCCTTTGCAGCATACAGTTGAACTTGGAGGGACATTTTTTCTGTTAAGTGCAACAGCTACAAGTGTTACACTCACGAGGTTCACTGATCATGAAGGTCGTACACGATAAACTGTGGAGACAAGCACTCAAGATCAATTCATGTGATACAGTACCATGAGGTACGGCATAGTTGATCTGGGTGAGAGTAGATACAGACCTACCTATGGATTTATTATGTGTTTTAGAGCCATTGAAAACTAATGAAGAATTCGTAAGTCAGACTATTTCATACGCAAAAGTACAGTATGCTTCAGTGATGTGGCAAGTGATTTTATTGTTCCAGTCAGTCTTGATAATTTTGGCAGGGATGAAGAGAGTCTGTCAAATGGTTGACTAATTGTTAATTTGCATGTTTTGAAGAACGATGACATGGATAGGTCAGGTGAGGACCTCTGCCACAAGCAAACCATCAATCCATCTGCATTATGTGAGAAAACGAAACATTTACAAGAAAATGATAGAGAAGCAATGAAAGTTTTTTTACTGCAGTTCACAGATTTGTTTAGTCCAAGTGGTCTATAAGAAGTAATGTCCCTCATGCAGCACAGAATAACAGTACGAATAATGCTCC
Source organism: Schistocerca nitens (assembly GCF_023898315.1). Taxonomy (NCBI): domain Eukaryota; kingdom Metazoa; phylum Arthropoda; class Insecta; order Orthoptera; family Acrididae; genus Schistocerca; species Schistocerca nitens. The sequence continues at coordinate 581,075,508 of NC_064614.1, read as the reverse complement.
ATTGTACAAGAACGTATATTGAATTCTACAGTGAATGCAACTGATAATGGAAAAATTTATTGACCAGCAGCTATCTGATGGTATTATTGAGTATAGTGATAGTCGCTAGGAGGTACCTGTAATTTTAATCCCAAAAAATCACCCAATGGCACTAAAAAATACAGGTTTTGCTGTGACTACCAGTACTTCAATGCACAAATGATCACCAATGGATACCCAATGAAAAACATAATAGAGATGCTCAACAGCTTGGGTCAGTGTAACTACTTCTCCACAATGGATTTAAAGAGCAGATATCATCAAATAGCAGCAGCACTAGAGGAATGTTCAAGGGCAGCTTTTTCTGTTACCGGGGGTCACTTCCAGTATTGCTGAATGCCATTCAGGCTCAAGACTGCACTCACCATCTTTCAGAGCTTATTGGATCAAAATCAAAACAATGTTTGATCTATCTGAATGACATAACAGTATTTTCAAAGGACATGGAAGACCATGTACAACAGCAGGAGAAGGTATACAGAAGACAGAACAGCATGACTAATGCTAAGCATCAATAAATGTCATTTTGCAGCAGTGGAAGGTGTGAGAACAGATCCATGCTTAGTGTCAGTAGTTCAGAATTTTTTGCCACTAAAGTCAGTAATTATTATTGTCAATTCATAAAAGACTACTGAAATTACTATATCTTTAAACCATTTGTTAAGGAAAGGAGCAAAATTTGAATTGTCTGCTAAAGGTCAGAAGGTGTTCAATACTTTAAAACAGGCACTGACGTCGAACCCAGTTTACGCATTCCCCAATTTCAAAAAAGAATTTTTTCTTTTTTTGTGATCCAGGTAATACAGCTCTGGGGGTCATCCTGGGACATAATACAGATGGTAAAGAGCATCCTGTAGTGTACACATCCTGACAGTTGAACAACACAGAGCAAAATTATTTCTTGACTGAGAATGAGTTGATAGCTATGGTATTACATACTTCTGATGTTATTTATATGGCCAAAAGTTTAAGGTAGTGATGGAGCACACTGCTTTCAAATGCTTGTTAAGACTGAAGGATACATGCAGCAGATTACCAAGATGGGCACTCTGAGTGAATTTGGTTAGAGGCAATACACAAACCAGGGAAAAGGCATTATAATGCAGACAGTTTGAGTAGAAAAATTGCAGTTCTATAAGGGACACTGCTGAATGCTGAAAAGCTCAAGCTGCTTATGCTGACCGTCAACAATTCAAGTTGCAACATTAGTTCATGACAGTCAACAGCTTGCTGTGCAGAACGACAAAATGTGGGTTACGAATGGTAGTACCTGCAGCTTTCTGGAACAAAGTCCTGGCACAAGCACATGATTATAAGTTGCCATGCAATGGTGGGCGAAGAGCAACTGATAGATATACTGCCAAAAAATTTTGGTGGAGAACTATAAAAGGAGGTGTCGATCAGTATGTCAGGAACTGTTATTGTGCACAACAAACTGATCTTAGTCATCGATTGATTCCATTAAAACATATACTGGAAGCATCTAAATTGTTTGAAATGCTTGGGATGAACATTTTAGATCCATTTAGTAAAACAACAGCGGGAATTGCTCACATACGGCATTCCAGACATGCTAATTGCAGACTAGGGAACCAATTTCATGTCCAATGTTCTGCAGCAGTTGTGTTGGTTGCTCCAAATGCGTAAGCAGTGAACAAGCCCCTTCCACCCTCAAGCCAATGGGAGAAATTAGAGAGCTCATAACATGATTTCAGAGATGTTGAGCTATTACTTTAACAGTAGTGATGAAAATTGTGACGTTTGTTTAAATTTTGTAACTGCCGGCATACAGTTCTAATGCACATACAAATACTAGTCTAACACCATATGAAGGTTGCCCAGAAAGTAAACCACCACATTTTTTTCTTCAACAATTCTTTATTGAACATAATGAGAATTACACACACAAAAGAATGGTGTTTTATCTACACACCCTATTTTTCCACATAATCTCCATCCTGTTCTATGGCCTTCCTCCAGCACGAAACAAGGGCATATATGTTCTGTTGGTATCAATCCTTGTCCTGATGACAGCGCCAGTGCTTCACTGTGTGAATCACCTCATCATCATCCTCAAAATGTCACCCACAAATGGCATCCTGCAATGGCCAAAGAAATCGAAGTCCGAGGAGGCTTGGCCAGGATGGGGTAACACTATCCAACCCTGTTTTGCGGTGTGTTCAGCAGTCCTCAGACTTGTGCATCCACATTTCCTTTGTTGATTGACAGATCCAGTGCCAAATGCTGAGTCATAATTTGTGTGTCCTCGCAAATGACGACATCAGCTTGCTGCAACATGTCAGGTGTGATAGCCACAGATGGTCTCCCGACCGCTGCAAATCGTGGGGCTCCACCAAACCACCTTCTGATGACCTCACCCTATGTGCCCAGTGACTAACTGTACTTCTGTTGACAGCAGATGCTCCGTAGACATTGCACAAGCATTTGTGAATATCTCCACAGTTTTTTTCTCTGCAGTGAGAAATTCAATGACGACACATTGCTTGTAATGTAGATCATCTACAGACGCCATTATGGAACTGTTCTGCAGCTATGCCATCTGTTAGAAGTGATGGAAACTTGGTGCGCTCACTCAGGAGACTTCAAATAATACATACATAACATTTTGCATTTGTAGCATTGTTTTCAGCTAAGAAAAAAATGTGGTTCATTACTTTCTGGGCAACCCTCGTATATGAGAGAAAAATGCCTTCACCTTTCCAAGTGATTAAGCTAAAGGTTGGATTCCAACATCAAATCAGTAAAATAATTTGGTACAAAATTGTGAGATGTGTGGCAACAAGTAAAACACACAAATACGAAAGCCTTAGAATGACAAGAGCAGATAGGACAAAGTGTAGGGAAGTTACCACAATACAAGTTTGGGCAATGGATATTAGTAATGAACCCATGTACACCAAAAGGCAAAACAAAGAAATTCCTGACTCAATACCATGGACAATAACAAAACAATGTCACTTGCCAATGTTAAAATACAGATGCCAATGAAGGCTTAAATTATTCACTTGGGATGTATTCAGCCTTTTAAGAGAGCTGTTGATCCATTGCCACAGATACAAGCAGCATCTGATGAACAGTATGTGAAGCTTCGTCGAATGAAGAGGAAACAGACGACTAATGACCAGAGTACTTCCTTAGGCAACGTCAGTAGATAAGATCTGAAATTGTTGTTTGCCTACACTATGTGATCAGAAGTATACGGGCACCTGGCTGATATTGACTTAGAAGTTTGTGGTGCCCTCCATTGGTAATGCTGGAATTCAATATGGTGTTGGCCCACCCTTAGCTTTGATGACAACTTCCACTCTATCAGGCATATGTTCAGTTAGGTGCTGGAAGGTTTCTTGGGGAATGGTAGCCCATTTTTCACAGAGTGCTGCACTGAGCAGAGAGATTGATGTCGGTTGGTGAGGCCTGGCACAAAGTCAGCATTCCAAAACATCCCAAAGGTGTTCTATAGGATTCAGGTCAGGACTCTGTGCAGGCCAGTCCATTACAGGGATGTTATTGTCATGTAACCACCCTCTCCACAGGCCATGCATTATGAACAGGTGCTCGATCGTGTTGAAAGATGAAATCACCATCCCCGAATTGCTCTTCAACAGTGGGAAGCAAGAAGGTGCTTAAAACATCAATGTATGCCTGTGTTGTGATAGTGCCATGCAAAACAACAAGAGGTGAAAGCCCCATCCATGAAAAACATGACTACACCATAACACCACTGCCTTCAAAGTTTACTGTTGGCACTACATGTGCTGGCTGATGACGTTCACTGGGCATTCGCCATACCCTCACCCTGCCATCAGATCGCCACATTATGTACCGTGATTCGTCACCTGACACAACATTTTTCCACTGTTCAATCATCCAATTTTTATGCTCCTTACACCAAGCGAGGTGTCGTTTGGCATTTACTGGCATGATGTGTGGCTTATGAGCAGCCACTTGACCATGAGATCCAAGTTTCCTCACCTCCCACCTAACTGTCATAGTACCGTACTTGCAGTGAATCCTGATGCATTTTGGAATTTCTGTGTGATGGTCTGGATAGATGTGTGTCTATTACACATTATTTATTTATTTAGCTTACAGCTCGAAACATGTATTTAACATTCATGGGCAATGTTATAATAATTACTTTAGATTATTGATACACAATATAAATAGGTTACATGCTATTAAGTAAAAGATCACTCAAGTATATTTAACATAGCATTCCTGAGGTCAAATCATGTCAGCACCATACTGTATGGGCACTTCAATATAAGCCATTTTTTAACTCGTTTTTAAAAATTCTACCAGAAAGCTGTTTCACGTTGTTTGGCAGAGAATTATAAAATATTGCTCCCTTAACGAATGCGGTATTTGTTGTTTGATTCAATCGTCTGCTCACCATATGAAAGTCTGATTTGTGTCTTGTATTTTAATCATGGATTTCCATATTCCTGTTTGTCACTTTTTTGTCTTTTTTCACTAATAATATTGATTGAAACATATATACTGCATAGATACTCATGATATTAAACTTAATAAACAGGTTTTTACATGAAGCTCTGGGTCTTAATTTTGCCATAGTTGGTTGGTTGGTTGGAAGAAAGGAAGGAAGGAAGGAGACCAGACAGCGTGGTCATCGGTCTCATCGGATTAGGGAAGGATGGGGAAGGAAGTCGGCCGTGCCCTTTCAGAGGAACCATTCCGGCATTTACCTGGAGTGATTTAGGGAAATCACGGAAAACCTAAATCTGGATGGCCGGACGCGGGATTGCACCGTCGTCCTCCCGAATGCGAGTCCAGTGTCTAACCACTGCGCCACCTCGCTCGGTTTTGCCATAGTTCTTATTACTCTTTTCTGCAATACAAATACCCTTTTTATATTGTATTGGCAACACCCACCCCACAATACAATTCCATAAGATAGATGGGGATACACCAACCCAATATACACTATTTTTATTGCTTCGATATCTAAATATTGAACTAATCTCCTTAGTAAATACAGACTAGATGTTATTTTACCACAGACATGATCTATTTGCTGGTTCCACGAAAGTCTGTCATCTATATATATCCCCAGAAATTTACATTCTGAACAGGTATTTTCCTGAATGCCCTCATTTACAACAGTATTTTTATTTGAGCCACTTGTCTTAAAATAAATTAAATAAATTTTGTTAATATTGACCCTCAGATTTTCTTTTTCAAAATGTGTTTGGGCTTTTTCAACTAAATTCTGTACCACTGAATTTAGGTCATCATTACTACGTGCCCAACAAACCCCAGAGATGTCATCAGCATACATAGTAATATGATGAGTGGTGTCTAATACTTTTGGGAAATCATTCACGTAGCAAATAAACAAGAAGGGGCCCAAGATAGAGCCCTGTGGCACACCAAAATTTATATTTCTTAGCTTTGATCTTCTTTTTTCGATTACCTCTCCATTATCATACACAACTTCTGTGCATTGTTGTCTATCTTTAAGGTAAGATTCTATTAAAAGCAACAGTTTCCCACTGGCTTCATTATAAGCAAGTTTACTTAAAAGAGTGCCATGATGGACTCTGTCAAACGCTTTGGAAAGATCTAAAAACACTCCTGCTGTTTCATAACCCTCATTTATTTCCTCCATCAGACAGTGTACAAACTGTACTGCTGCAGATATGGTGTTCCGACCACTTCTAAAGCCGTGTTGGAACTCTCCTATTAAGTTATTCATATTATAGTGCTTGATTAAGATATCTAGCATTATTTTTTCAATTAATTTACCAAACACTGAGGTTAAGGCAACTGGTCTGTAGTTCTGTGGTTGTTTTCTTTCCCCTTTTTTATATAAAGGTTTAATTATAGCAAGTTTCAGTTTCTTCGGAAACACACCTTCTTCAAGTACACAATTTATTAGATGGACTAATGGTCTGGCTAACTCACCCTTGCATTTTTTTTAGTAGAAAAGGAGAAAATTCATCCCATCCAGCTGATCTTTTATTTTTTAGGCTGTCAATTAGCTGTGTTACGTCCTTGATGGTTACTGTAGGTAGCTTACAAGAATCCCGTTCCTTTTCCTTGTCATATTTAAACTGCCTCTCCTGTTTCATGCAAGTATCATTTTCAATAGCATCTATAAAGTAATCATTAAATATATTGCTAACTATATAAGGATCAGAAAAATTATCATTGTGTATACTTAACTCTATATTATTAATTTTAGTTTTTGAATCAGTGTTCCTCATATCATTAACTACTGCCCAGCACGACTTTGAGACACAGTCAGAATTTCTGATCTGTTTACTAATATGTTCTACTTTCCTTCTCCTTACTTCCTTGCGATACTCATATTTATATTTTTTATAATCCTATTTATATGAATCAAGACTGGTTTCTCTGTGTAGCTTGTACATATACTCCATTCCTTCTTTGAGTCTTTTTGTGTTTTCATCCAGTTTTACACATTTGACTACTGGAGGTTTATTTTTATTTACATTGATCTTCTCTGCCGGGATAGTAATATCAATATGTCTAGTTAAAATTTTTACAAATACTTCCCATTTGCTGTCAACTCCCCTTTCCCTATAAACTGATTCCCAAGATGCTTGACCCAAAGTTTTCTTTAGCAAGGTGATGTTGTATTCAGAAAATAATCTTCTATTCTCATATTTTTTGTTTTGTTTGAGTTTATTAAGACAACCAATCACTAATAATTGTCCTAGATGATCAGATATGTGCCCGTTTACAGTCTGTGCTGACACAACATTTTCATAATTGGTCATTACATGATCTATGGAACTGCTGCTTGACTCAAGTTATTCTAGTGGGCACATGACCAAGTAGATCTTTAATATCATAGGATCGTATGCAGTCTTGTAAACCTTTGCATTCCTGTCTGTCGCTTAGTGTGTTTATATTGAAGTCTCCTAACATTATAATCTTTACTGTATTGCCACCCTTACTTAGCTTCCCCAATAGACTATCTAGTGCTTCCAGGAAAACCTCGAGATTACCAGAAGGGGCTCGATATATACCTACTACAATAAGCGGGACGGATACAATCATTAACTTAATTATCACTGCTTCAAAATCTTTCTCAAGACAATAATCATTTACCCATGATACTTTTTCTACAGAACTTATTAGGATACATTTCCTTACATAAGTATCTACACCCCCTCCTTTATGTTCTGTCCTACAGAAAAACGATGTAAGATTATACTCCTGTAACTTATAATATTGAATATTATGGTTAGCTTTTTGATGCTCTGTAACCACGATTACATGTGGGGCTAGATCTGTAACTAAGGCCTCAAAAACATCGATTTTGTTACCCAAGCCCTCGACATTATAATGTAAAAATGATACATTAGTACAATCATGAGAGGATATATCCTTGTCAAGGTTAATGTTATCACACAAATTGATAGTTTCTAAATTAGGAACACTGAGCGACTTTGTTATCCTAAAAAATCAACAGTCTTGACATTGCAGTGAAGAATTATTTCCGTTTGTTTGCTCTAGGCATATATAATTATCACTTCCGTCTTTCGTGTGTATGACATCTGAGGTACAAGGTAGCAGATTTGAATTATTGCTTTTTGATTCCTCAATAGCTCTGTTGATGTCAGTTGCTAGAGTATTCTTACCCAGACGATTAAGATGTAGTCCGTGTACAGTGAAGCTGCTTCTTTGATAACTGTTAAGGTCCAGCAGTCTCACATTTTTTAACTTGGAGCAGAAATGTTTTAATTTTTTATTTGTAGATCGGATTTCTCGGTTCACACACGACCAGTCAGGCAGATCAAATCTCGCCGGAATATTTGACACGATCACATTTGTATGGGACAACATCATTAGCATAACAATCAACTTTTTAATAAATGAACTGGCCTCGTTGCAATAAACGTCGTTTGAACCTGCTATAATAACAATGACGTCACTTTCTGTAAAATCGGTGCAGTCATTGTTTACAGAGCTTGTTACATCAACAAACTTCGCCCCAGGTTTAATAACAGATGAAATTCGCACGGTTTCCGTGGTCGAGTTACATACAATCTGAAATATTGCGTGCATGACTATCTCCGTAAATTTTAACATTCGTTTTAGACTGAAATTGAGCTTGTTTAACCTTAGGACTATTTTTTGTAGTTTTGGTGACACTACTTGCAGTTGCACTTTCACACGTGGTTTTCAATTCTTGTTGCTGTTTTGTTTGGTGTATTTCACCCACATCGGACTGTTTTTCACGTATTAGTCTAGCATTTTCTTCCTTTAAACATAGTATTTCAGTTTTTAATGCCTGAATGTCATTTTGTAGTAATTTTATAATTTCATTTTTGGAGTTCAGTACACTTACAAGATCTGCCGTTTCGTTACGTAAACAAGCGTGACACGTCCACGGAAAATCCTCATTGATGTATTTTATATACACTTTTCTATCGGCGCCATCTTGAGTTCAACTCTTGACCCTCTTCGTCTGTTGAGGGTCTCTGTCAGTGAACAGACGAGGTGGGCCTGTACATTTTTGTCGCTCCACGTTTCCACTTCACTTTCAGATCAGAAAGAGCGGACCTAGGGATGTTAAGGACTGTGGAAATCTCATATACAAACGTATGACACAAGTGACACCCAATCACCTGACCATGCTTGAAACCCGTGAGTTCCGCTGAGTGCCCCATTCGGCTCTCTCACGATGTCCAATGACTACTGAGGTTGCTGATATGGAGTACCTGGCAGCATAATGCACCTAATATGAAAAAAATATGTTTTTGGAGGGTGTCCGGATACTTTTGATCACATAGTGTATATTGCACTTCGTTTGTTCTCTTGTAGATGACAAGATTTGAGATTGTTGTTTGCCTATATTGCACTTCGTTTGCTCTTGTGGATGATAAGCTGTTATTTGGAAGTACTAAAGATCATGTAAGTGACTGAGTGGTGAAAAGTGCTGAGTCAAATTGTCTGCTCTGCTCAATTGTTATTGTGGCAGGGCAGCCAAAATAGGAAATCCTTAGACTGACAAATGCTTTTGCAGTAGTCTTAGCAGTGATGTTCCTGATTGATATAGTCAGCATGTTAATCTTCTGATTGCTGCATGGATGTACTGATAACCCTTTGAAACAAGGAGGGATCCAGTGAGGTCCAACTGGAACTTAGGGATAGAATAACAGCTATGTTGTGATTGTGCATGCCATCCTATTTTAGAGCACTGGCAGGCAGTACCTGCTTGTGTTCAAGATTTACAGTTTTTCTTGACATTTGGCCATATGAAGCAGTCTGTGACAAGTTTCATTGTAGGTTAAATTCCAGGGAAAATGGCTCACCTAATGGTGATTAGTGCTACTGGATGAAGGCAGTTTTTTGAGACATCACGTAGTACTTGAATCGAAGAGCCAGGAACGTCATGATATTTGATGCACAATCCCTTTCTGTTGTCATCCAAGAGTCCACATAACTGTATGTCCCAAAACTGTGCTGTTGCAAGTTTGTCAAAATCAGTACCCTATGAGAGAGCATTGATCCATGAAGGGAAATTGGTGATGACATTGTCTGCACCGAGATGTCAGATGTCTGTTGTAAATTGCACGATATGGTCCTAATAGTGGATTAGATTAGATTAGATTAATACTTGTTCCATAGATCATGAATACGACACTTTGTAATGATGTGGAACGTGTCGGTTAATAAAAGATGTCTGTACAAGATATTACATTACACAAAATATTGCATGACACTAATGTTTAAGTTTTTTTTTTTTTTGCCCCCCTTAATTTATATCTAAAAATTCAGCCAATGAGTAGAAGGAGTTGTCATCTAGAAATTCTTTTAACTTATTTTTAAATGTTAGTTGGCTATCTGTCAGGCTTTTGATGCTGTTTGGTAGGTGACCAAAGACTTTTGTGGCAGCATAATTTACCCCTTTCTGTGCCAAAGTCAGATTTAACTCTGCATAGTGAAGATCATCCTTTCTCCTGGTGTTATAGCTATGCACACTGCTATTACTTTTGAACTGGGCTGGATTATTAACAACAAATTTCATAAGTGAATATATATACTGTGAGGTTACTGTGAGGATCCCTAGATCCTTAAATAGATGTCTGCAGGATGACCGTGGGTGGGCTCCAGCAATTATTCTGATTACACGTTTTTGAGCAATGAATACTTTTCTACTCAATGATGAATTACCCCAGAATATGATGCCATATGAAAGCAGTGAATGAAAGTAGGCATAGTAAGCTAATTTACTGAGATTCTTATCACCAAAATTTGCAATAACTCTAATAGCATACGTAGCTGAACTCAGACATTTCAGCAGACCATCAATGTGTTGCTTCCAGTTTAACCTCTCATCAATGGACACACCTAAAAATTTTGAAAATTCTACCTTAGATACAGACTTCTGTTCAAAGTCTATATTTATTACTGGAGTTGTGCCATTTAAAGAGAGTCCGTTTGCTGAGAACCACTGAATAATTTGGTGTAAAACATCATTTACAATTACATCACTTAGTTCTTGGTTTCTGGATGTTATTACTATACTTGTATCATCAGCAAAAAGAACTAACTTTGCATATTCATCAATGCGGAATGGTAAGTCATTAATGTATATCAAGAACAGTAAAGGACCTAAGACCGAACCCTGTGGGACCCCGTACTTGATAGCCCCCCAGTTTGAGGAATCAGCTGTTGTTTTAACATTACATGAACCACTTATTTCAACTTTCTGCATTCTTCCAGTTAAGTATGAATTAAACCATTTGTGCACTGCCCCCCCTCAAACCATGGACAAAAATCTTTTGCTAGGTTGCAAATAGAATTTGAAAGGGAGTTGCAATTCATAAAGACTGTCGAAGGTCTGTCCTCAGTATTGTCTTTAACATACCATATTGTTTCGTACACTGCTAACAGTTCAATGTAATTGGCTAACCATTTATGCTGGGGGAGTCTATCAACTTTTAGGAAAAGGAACACTGTGGCAGTTGTATGCCTGCTATTGACTGTTAGAAACAGTGCCAATTACAAAAATGTTCGCATCTGAGGTGATTGTCAGATAAAGAAGTCATTCATTTTTCCAGATGCTTATTGCATCTGCAGGGTACATTTAATACTGTTTTTTCCTGAGGTGTCCTTGCCTGATAATGCATTTTTAAGAGGTGCCTGGATGGTAGCTGTGTTAGACAGATGTCTATATTAATTGTGCTGAGAAATTGGCATAATTAATAAAAAGTCTGTGGCTGCAGTAAGTGACAAATGAGTGTGGCACATTATGCTGTAGTACGTACGACATCATGGCAAACCAAATGGCTGAGGAAAGAAACATGAGACTGTCTCAGCTGACACTTATTGTCATTGATGATGACACCAAGTTTGTGTAAAACATCAAAAACTAGTTTGAGAAGCTCATTGTGTTCCTTTTGGGAAGCAGAGAAGACTAAAATATCATCCAAATAGGTGTAGCAAAGGAAAATTTGAAAAGAATGTTATCTATGAATCTTTGCCAAGCTGGCACTGCATTTTTAAGTCCATCCAGCATATAAAGGAATTCATAAAGTCTGAGGGGGGGGGGGGGGGGATCATAGCACACTGTCTAAACTGCATGCATGAATTTGGCAGGGTTGCACAGGCATACAAAGAATGATGCATTTGACTGATCTGTGCCAGTGCTGGTAAAGCTGTTTCAGGCTGCTGCCAGCTTTCCGACATCTGCTGACCCATACATGATGGGATAGTCAGAATGATGAGACTGTCCTCGAGTGAGCTGTTCCAAGTATGTACATGCTGTGCTGAGCTCATCTTTAGATGTGCGAATTTTGTCGATATGTGGTGTTTTCTTTGCATAGGTGAAGGATTTCCTTCTGCACATCAAAATATTGGTGAGTAATTCATTGCAATTCCAGTGCTGATGACAGGCAGTCTCATAGTACCTGCTGATAGTGTTTGTATGTGTTGACAGAATTGGCAGTGTGTGAGCTGGAGGACATAGTTTTTGGTTGCGTGGAGGACAGTGGGGTGCCACAGATTGCAGTCACAGAATGTCTGTTGCTATGATAAAGAAAAGTTCCATGTGCCAAACTGGATGAGAGATGAAAATTTCTTAAAAAGTCAGCCCCCAATACTGTTTAATTAGCATCAGTGATGAAAAATTGCCAGGAGAATGTGTCTTCTAAGCTGAATTCCAGGGTTAGAGATGTGGTTGCATATGCTGCATAATCTGAAATGCAGAAAATGTTTTTCCTTTGCTGGTAGTTCACAAGGGATGATGATCACCTCAGACCCAATGTCAAATAGAATAATTGACTGCAAATGTGACCCAGAATGTATAGTCTTCCACATGAGGACGGAGTGCAGCAAGATTGGCTCACATGTTGAGGCAGTGGGTCACTTCAGAATGTGCAATGATTGTAGTTGCATTGTGCCATGCAGTTGCAATCTTTATCACCATAATGTGCATGAAAAAATAAGAGGTGTGGCCACGTCTTTTTCTCAGCAGGTGGTGTATTGTTGGCAGGCAGCTGTCTCTTTGGGTGACTGCAGGTCACTGCTCAGGCAAATTGGAGTGACATCGTCCTTGGCAGTGTCCACGTATGTATGGTATTGTTTGGCCCCTAGCTGTCATGCATCATGGCCTATTCCCTGACTGGCATGGAGTTGGTAATTGTTGTCGATTGAATTAATGCACTGACGATGTTGTAACACATTGAGAAATCTGTCCACTACAATTAATCTTCTTTCCAAAGATTCATGCTTATGTGAGATCATTGCTAATCGTAACTGAACAGGTTAATTTTAGAATGAACAGTATCTGCAAGATATCGTCTGGAAGGAGTGCTGCATTGATTAAATGTTGGAGACATCTCCAGAATTGAGAAGGCATTTTGGTGCCTAAACCTGCATTGTAGATAGTTGCTGTTCTGGTGTTCAGGCAAGACACTGAATGAGTAGTCTTCACTACATTATATTTGTAGTTATTTGGGTGTGATAATGTAACATCACTTATGAGGTTGGTTTGTTCACTGAGCTGGCACAGTATGGTGATGAACTTGGAGCTATCATTGCAAATGACAAACCATTGGAGAATGCGTTTGGTGGTAACGAGCCACATGTCTGGTTGTTCTGGACAGAAAGATGGCAGTTGGGTGTAAATTAAGGCATGCAGGATAGCCATTAAAATTCTGGTGCTCATGTAGCACTGCGATTGGTCAAAGAGCAACAACTGATCGGCTCTTGTGTAAAGAACATGGCGTGGAAGGAAAACCCAGGAAGATGTCCGTGTATGCCCTGGCTGGATGGGCTATGTATGGCAATGTGAGTGTGTTTGGTAAAACAGCAGGGAATGTGGGAGGTGTAACATAATCAGGCAATATCAGTCATTATCTGTCCACAGTAATTTGTTGAGAAGTGTTGTGTTTCTTTGTGGACGAGCTGCATTTGTTGCCAAAGTCACCCAGAAAGTCAGTGACTGGTACACATTGTTCAGGTACATGGATATCGTTATTGATACTACTAATACTGCACAAGAAAATGTCACTTTCACCTTTAATGGAAGGCAAAAGTTGTTGCTGCTGATAGGAAGCACAGAAATCAGTCTTGTATAAGTCACTGTCTTGTATTTGCTTGTCTCTGAATTAAGATTGTAAGATGACTCCATTGTTGTTGAAAACAAAATGAGACAATGAACATAGAACAATCTCTAGCTGATAGCATTGTTCAGTGAGGGTCCACCAGTGTGAGATAGATGTAGGTGAGGATGCTCCAGGTTTATTTATTTATTTATTTATTTATTTGTCCATATAAATCTCTTTTTAAGTACATATATTGTACACAGGATATTGGACAGAAAACTTTTTTAGCTATTGGATTTTCAAATGTCAAACATAAATTTTATAAATTTTTATGACTAATTGGATCTATACAGTTAATAATTACAAATTTTTGAAATACTGTATATTTATAACTTATTTCTACAATTAAAGATACAAATTACATTTTTTCTTGCATGAGATACTGTGAGACTGAATAGTAGCAGTTTTTCAGATGGTAGGATGTCACAGACTTTTTAAAGCTTTGTAGTTCAGTAAGAGATTTTATATGTCTTGGTAATCTGTTGTAAAGTTTTGTTCCTGCATGATATACACCTTTTTGGCATAATGTGGTGTTACAATGATTGACATGTATGTCACTGTCTGACCTGGTACTGTAATCATGGACACTTTTGTTTTGAGGAAAAATGTTTTCTTTTCTCAGTATGCTTTTTTTGACATGCGTGACTACTTCCAGTATATAAATGCAGGAAGGGGTAGGATCTTCAGATCTTTAAAGAAAGGTTTGCATGATTTTCTGCTGCTCACTTGTTTCATTATTCTTATAATTGCCTTTTGTTTCCTGAAAACTGTTATGGCCTGATATACATTTCCCCAGAAAATGATACCGTACCTCAGTATTGAATGTACACGAGCAAAGTATACAGCCCTAACTGTTTCTGCACTAGTACTGTTGCAGAGAATTCTTACCACATAGCTCATTTTTGCTAGTTTTGAATTTCGGGCTGTGATATGAGTGTTCCATTTAAGATTTTCCTGGATATGAATCCCAAGAAATTTAGTTTCATTGACAGAACTAATGTTTTGGTTATCTATACATACTACAGGTTGTGCCGGTTTTTTATTTTGATCAGTGTGGAAATTCATGAGTACTGTCTTTTGGGGATTCACTATTAGCCTGTTTCTGGTAAACCATTCAGACACTCCTTTTGTAATATCTTTTGCAGATGCAGTAAGATTTTCTTCATTATTCCCTTCAATCAATAGACTGGTGTCATCTGCAAACAGTACTGGTTCAGAATCCCTAACGTGTGATGGGAAATCATTAACGTAGACCAAAAAAAGAAAGGGACCTAAAATGGAGCCCTGTGGAACACCATGAGTTAGTCCACATGGTTCTGAAACGTGTATCTTGAGTTCTTTTCCTTCTGTGTACTTAATTTCAGTTACCTGAGAGCGATATTCCAAATATGATTTGATCCACTGATTTGGTACACTTCTTACACCATACCATTCGAGCTTCCTCAGGAGTATAGAATGATCAATCACATCAAAAGCTTTTGTTAGGTCCAAGAATAAACCTGAGATATTTCTGTGGTTGTCCACTGCATTTAAGACATGGTTTATCAGATTGAAAGTGGCAGTTTCAATTGATCTCTGTGGTCTGAAGCCATGTTGACATCCAGAATTAATATTATTCTTGTCGAAGAATGTAATTAGTTTTGAAAGGAACACTTTTTCAATAATTTTCGAAAACCCTGACAATAGAGACACAGGCCTATAGTTACCCACAAATGGAGATCCCAAATACTTGAATCTACACTTTATTACCAAGCGGAAATACATCTGAGAACCACAGAAGCTCAGAATGGGCTAGTTCAAAAATCGTCCTGTGTTGGAGACATAGTGCTGGCCAAAGAGTCACCTTATGCTGCATCATGTGACTGCTGCCAGGTTACCACTTATATATTTTCTATAGCAAATAAATGTAGATGTTCAATGACAATGATAAAGTTTATAATGAACAAACCAAACTTCATAATAGATGCTCTTAGTCAATTTTGTTTGGTACGTTGCTGAGAAGAGAAACATTTCCAAATACCTACATTTCCTTTCTCGTGGAAAAATATTCATATAATTATTTATTCGTTGTGCACAGACTCTAGCTGATAATGTTAGGTTATAATATAGGATGCATCATAAAATTGTAAAGATGGACTAAAACAGATCAGTGCCTGTGTTCTGACTGTGTTTAGCATGTTACATTACATAAAGAGTTAAATACAATGATATACAATAAACATACAATAACAAAAACAGGAGCACATTTTACAGGCACATATGAGGTTATTACAGTTTTCTGTCACAATATAACATCTAATATTTAATTTGGTATTTAATATTCACTAATATTGTATATATATATATATCTCTGTGAAACCCGCTGATAAACTATAAGCAAAAAAAAATTAATTTCATTTCTTCCTTAATTGATTTCAGTAGCTTGTTAAAAAACATTTTGCCTGCTTCATGTGGAGCACTCATTGGTAATTTGAGATTTCATTATCTTGGCTAATAATTGTCCTTACTTCTTGTTGTGTGGTCATGTATCTCATTATTTAGGAGTTGTTTAAAGAAGCTTAACAATACTTTTTATTAATATTGCTGATGCATATATTGCTTTATGTCCATTGAAACTGAAGCACTGAGAACCATAAGGGCCCAAAGCAAAGAAACAAATTTTGAGAAAAAAATAGATATTTCTGAAAATCAGATTTATAGACAAACTACCAGTCTCATAGGAATGAATTTAAACCAAGTCACAACATCCTATGCCTTAAAGTATAATGTACCCACTTTATGTTATGAAATATGATTTAATATGTAAGATTATATTTATTATTAGAGTTAACCTGCCAGGTTAGCCGAGAGCGCTAATGTGCTGCTTCTTGGACTCAGGCAGGTGCGCCGGCCCCGGATCGAATCCGCCCAGCAGATTAATGACGAGGGCCAGTGTGCCAGCCTGCCTGGATGTGGTTTTTAGGTGGTTTCCCACATCCCACTAGGCGAATACTGGGCTGGTCCCCATGTCCCGCCTCAGTTACATGACTCGCAGACATTTGAAGCATGTTTATACTCTCATGAATTACACTAGCTGCAGACAGCTGGGGTACACTGATTCCATCCAGGGGGGGGGGGTTATGGGGTGGAGGCAGGAAGGGCATCCAGCCACCCCTTCAAATTAACCATGCCAAATCCGATGGTAACCATTCCGACTCTGCAAAAGCAGCGCGACAAAGGTGCGCGCGACAACACACACACACACACACACACACACACACACACACACACACACACACAATTTTCATTAAGCACACTCTGAGACTCGAGGTTCAGATAAAACTGCCCTTACACCTACAATTATGAAGTATTACTACTATGTGCACGATACATGATGCAGACAGTGAGTTATGCTGTGTTGAATCAGTCATTTAATAGATTACTGATTCAGTTAAATATAAGTTTTTCTAGTGCACTTCTTGATTACCCAGACAAATTATTTGGCCACATCACAAATAAACATCACACATAAATACAACTGGAGCTTTTTCATAGTTGATATTTGTTAAGTTTCATAACCAAATGTGTTACCAGCATTCTCAGTTGAACCACTATTTTAAAGTCCTTACTATGTTTTCCTGATAATATTACTATTAATAACATGGGACTCTATTCTTTGTACACAGTATCCATAAAATTTTAGAAACTATTGCCGGTAATCATTTAAGTTTACACCCATACACTGCAAACTACTGTGAAGCACACCAATAATAATATATATTTTGTTAAGGTTTAATAATAGCACACTTAAGTATTCTACAGAAAAACGTTTTGAGCTGGTGATACACCACTTCAGTTAAGGAACTATGGTATTTATATGAGAACAACTCCCAAGTTTTTGCGGAAACATAACAACAGCCAGTAGGTTTCACAAGTCTGGCTCTAAAGAGAAATCCGTTGCATCAAGACTAGTTGGAACCTATGAAGCAAGTGAATGTTAACCCTCATTTACAACTCCAGAGGAATAATGGGGTCATTTGTTGAAATATCATGTATAAGCTGAGAGCACAGTACTAAGCCAAATTCACTAATACACAAAAATGTAACTATCCTGAGTAATACATTTAAGAAAACATATTCAATAAAATTAGAAGCAGTAACACATTAAAAATTATCTTATTGATTCTCAGTATTATGAACTGTGCCACAGTTTGTTACGTTTTTATGAAATCAAGTATAACAACTAAAAACAATGTTTGAAACTTATAAATCTCCACATGATAGAAATAAGTAAACATAAAACACGGAAAAACTGAATTATGTGGGCACTTGGTCAGTTAAAACAGGTATAATGAAATACAAGTACAGCAATTTCATTCTTTACAGCATGAATATATCACTCAGAAGACTATCTTTTTCATAGTCCATTTATATCCATAATTTTGGAGAAATACAGAAGAGCAGATTAAGAAATGGACAGGGGGTTCAAGCAATGACATACCAATACTTGCATAGAAAAAGTGTGTGTGTGTGTGGGGGGGGGGGGGGGGGGGGAAGAAGAATGAACGCTTGTCCAAATTACAAATTTAGTTGTTGCCTGATCAGCTGAGTATTGCTCTGGACAGTCATTCCTAAAGTGCCCTTGTATTTCTGTGGCACAGCCCTTGCATACAGCACATTTGAAGTGAGCTGATACACACAAGTTCATTGCAGATAAAATAAAGTCATCATTGGATTTGACATCATTGCTGCATTGTATTTGACTTATTTGTTGATGATAATACTGGTAAGAATCAATCCATGTTTTTGGAAGGTCTCAAATCCCATAATTATTAAATTTCTGTAACAGAATTTCATGATCAGTTTCATAAAACAAACTTAACTTAGGCCAAGGAATACATCAAAAATATGTTTATTATCTACTGCAGTCAGAATTCCATTTAAAAAAGCAAAAAATAGCTGACTGGCTTGACCTGCCAGCTCTGAATCAATGTTGTGAATTAATTATTATTAATTTTTTATTTAGGAAGTTGTTAGTCTCCTAAGAAACAGATCTGCAGCTCATGGTGTGATGGTTAACAAAACTGCCTCTAAATCACAGGGACCTGGGTTTGATTTCTGGCTGTGTCAGAGACTGTTTTCATTCAGAGGCTTGGTGTTTGTATTGTCCTAATCATTTCATCCCATCTTCATCACAAACACTTGTGGTAACACTGTCAGTGACAGTGGCTGTCACAGAGATGAAACTTTCTGATTTGTGACAGAGGCCTGTTGTGGAATTACTGAGGTACTATGACAGAGTGTGTTTTATGCTTGCTGTGAACTTAGACAAGTATTTGTCCTGTCAGTTACAAAATAAAGTGCTTGTTATATGTAACTGTGTCATTGCTACACATTACTGTTATCCCATCTCAGAGTAAAATATACATTAGTGGCCTGTGATGACAACTTATGAGTCATTGGAATGCTTCTACATTCCCAATATCAAACTGCACATCAACAGTGAGCCATCTTGCTACTGTTGAGCACCAAGATTGCTACAACAAGACAGTGACTTTTGTACAGATGTGTTTAGTGCTTTGCAGCAAAATACTCAGCAACCGATGCTTTTCAAGTAGGAAAATGATCACACTCAGTGCAGTTGTCACCAATGCTGACAATGCTACCTATAGTATTAATGTCCCGACAGACACACTACTGGGTGATTTCATTCCAGACTTTACTTTGTGTGCATATCATTCCACTACTGTGCAACAACTTTTTGGTCTTGCACATTCTCGAGTGTTCAATGATGTTGACGTACCTATCGTGCCACTTCGATCAACCTGTCCATACAGCATCACATGGTGCACCTGTATGGACAATTTCTGGAAATTGCTGTGGAACTTATACCTGTACCATGCATAGGTACTGTGAAGCTGAGCATTGTGCTGATCCAGATATCATCCTGGGCATCATCACAATCATGTATCTGTGGCTCCACTGCCAATTTTGGTTCACATGCCTCCAATGTGGTCCGTGATTGCTGAGTTCATACTGGCCACCCACAGCCTCTCAGTCAACAGTGCACAATTTGTCATTTTGCTCAGCCACCTCAATGAAAACACTGACATAATCTGTGATATTATTCTGGCTCCAACAGGTACCAATAAATACAATGCCACAGGGGCTGCACTACTGCAACTTCTTTAACAAATAAATCATCTATGGTGAAAGCCAGGGAGCAGGAAGTCTTCACAAATCTGGTAGCGATTACATACACTGGTGGATATTAAGCTCATGCCTGATCACATAAATTGGACTCCATGAATTGCAAAGTTACCACCTCAAATACAACTACTGATGATATTGCACAAATGTGAATCATTGGAAAATAAATTCGAATATTTACTGTTTTGCACCACCAACAATGCACAAATGCTGCAGATAACAATGCCTCCGAACACGACTCAAGCAGATATGTTATGCCCAATCACCTAGGTGCAGCCTTTACCAGACCCACAATGTCCAACCAACACTGAGTGTGATGTCAACTCTGCCACAGGGGATAGTGACCTTCAGCTGATGCCAACAAACATTCATACAACTGGCAACCATGGCTTGTGTATTGATATTCCTGTACTGTATTGGCTCTGCAGGTCCACACACAGTTTGACGATGCAGCGTGCAACAGGGGGCCACTGTGTGTTTACCTAAATAAGAAGCATGATCTGCAATAGGTGCACAGGATCACAGTGATAATTCAAGTCATCTCACATTGAAAGAGATCGACACGACGTCTTACATGTCGTCTCTTCAGCACAGTGGTAGATTCCATTATCTACATATCACATATGTAGATAATATTTTCTCTTTTCTCATCATCTTGGGTTCGGACATGAGTAAATCCCCCCTCCCCCCCCCCCCCCCCCCTGACATTTTGGCCTGAGCTCCTACAGTTGGTGGTCATGTGTGTATGAGGTGTGCTTCCTTTGAGTGTATGAATGGTGGTTGTCTCTCTTTTGCTGATGAAGGCTGTGACCGGTACCTTCATGTAAGTGTCTATTAATTGTGCTTATCTACAACTTAACATGTCTTCAATCTAGCTAAGGAACACTCAGACAGATATAGGCTATATATTTTTTAATATAAGCATCTATGTAAAATATAAAGTGGAAATGTTTATGCTGAATATCTAGAAAAGTTCTTGACCAATTTACTTCATATTTTTACATGACACTCTAGAGAACGTTCTGATGGATAATGGCTGTATATTTCATAAATGTATATAATATATATTTAATGTAGAAGGGGGAAACAATGTTAGTAAAACTATCAAAACATGCTAGACCAATTTACTTCAGATTTTTACACCATAGTGTAATAAATATTCAGATGGATATAGGCTGTATACTTTTTTAATTGATAATGTACAGGTTTTCTGTTAAAACTGACTGTGAAAAAGAAAGTGTTGTGCTGTGAAAATGTGCGGTTGTTTCTTGCAGTCAGGAGGGCATGTAAAGCATTAGAAAAATTGCTTCCCCAATTGATCTTCTTTCCCTTATATGCAGGTATATCTCAAACAAAAATTTTGTACACGATAATGTGCTGTTTTGTTTTCTTCCTTGCTGTTGGTTATACAGAAAGCAGGAAAGTTGTATTTATGGGTTACTGGCATATGATTAGAATACTACTACAGAATCTGGATCATCCAAAACTTTTTGATCCAACCCATTCACAGATTAAAACTATGCAAAATACTGTGACTGTCATCACCAATCCAGCAGCTGGAAAGTTCTCTCTCATACCCTGTATATCAATGGTCCCAACCAATTTACTCATTCATTTTAAGCAACCTCAATTCCTAACCACTGTTTTGTTTGCAATAACAATAAACATGGCTCAAGGGTAGAGAGATGGATAAGAGTATTGGGGAGGGTTGGGGCGGGGGGGGGGGGGGGAGGGGGGGCCTTGGAGTAAATGGACAGAGTGAGGGGGAGGAGGTGTGCACAGAGAGACTGGGGAGAAGGAGAAAATGGGCAGAGAGAAAGGGGACAAGAGAAAGGAGTTTAGGATGTGTATCAAATTCCTGTACATATTTCTCAATTTCAAGGCATTGCCAAGTTTCTAGTATTTAAAGCAGACAGGATTTGTGGTTTGTTTGAGTATTCATATTGTTTTGGAAATTTCTTCCCCTACTGTGATCCACTTGTTTGAATTTCATACAGAATTTATTACCAGTAATTGCTTGGCAAAAGCTATTTAAAAAAAGATGTATGTCACAATAAATTTATCAGACTTGTCATTTGTTCTGCTTGAGCTGTAAACATCAGTGCAGTTTTGAGAACAAAAGCAATTTACATTTTAATCTCTGAACTTAATGACATTAGCTCTGGTTTTCTAGACTAGCTATTGTCAGAATTTTAGCTAAACCAGTGTTTACAACTTGCGCCTTGAAGATACATTTGTCTGTATTTACAAAAACCTGGTCAACGTGTGATGGTGCTAACCTGGTGTAAACCTCATCTTCTCAGTTCTGCCTTCAGATTATTGTTTTGATACTGAACACTGTTAAACAGTAATGATTTTTTTCATTCCTGTTTAACACCATGGATTTTAGATTCACTTATTTCACACATATGTTAAACATGAATTGACTTATTGGGATAATAGCTGAGATCTCAGTGGGTGACCCAGGAGATGACACTTTAACAGGTGGGAGGTAGGTGCAGGCTGAGCTTATGGAAGGTGATTTGCTGCTTTGCAATAGTTAGTAATCCTTTATTTAACAAGATATACTTAAAAAAACATCAGTAACATACAAATAAATGGTAACTATCAGATTAATTTCAGGACAGCGAATCAAAATGGCCAAAGTTACAATATTTTTTTCTTTTTCAGTAAAATAAAATAACAAGTTTAACATTCAAAAATACAGTTTGAGAGCCCTTTAGGCATCCATAAGATTTCAACCAGTCAAATGCAACTTCACTAAAATCTCAAAAAAGAGCAATTTGGAAACCACTTATTAGATATTAAACTTCAAACAAGGAAGGTGGCCCTTACTTAGAAAAATTTTACAAGTTCAGTATTACCATTAAAATAACTTGACGGTGCTTTTAGAGCTAGCAATTCAGCAATGTTTCAAACAGGAAGGTAACAATATTCACAATTTTACAAGTTCAGCATTTGACAATATTTTAAAATTTACACGTCAAGGATTACAATAAAGATTTGGAACGCCATTTGGGCACTAACAATTTTGAAAGAGAAGGTAACAATGAGTTTAAAATTTACTGCAATTCCCAATTAAGTATTGAAAGATCTTCAAATCAAGCAGCAATACAAGACTAGGATGGGCTGACAGAGGCCGGGCTTGGCTAGCATGACTTAGGATAATGGAAACTCCAATTTAAGCTTAAGTCTGAATGCCACATGATTAAGAACTTAACTTATAGAGAGATGTCGTGGTAAGTGAGGAGGCTGCATGGCCTCAGTGGTTACTGCAAGACAGGAGGCAGAATACCATTCAGCACACACATACATAGCTGACATGGCGTAGGCCATACCCAGTGAATCGGCGGGTAGTGGATAACATTCCATACCCAATGACTGCATGGTTAAAACAAGTGTGATTAACCAGTTAATTCGTTTAACAGTGATGACTAAACACAAGAATTAATTTGATTAAACGTCACATTGTTAACAAGACCCCCCCCGCTCTCCTCCCGAAAAACCAATTCACTTAAGCAAACTTAAAAGTAACAAGAAATGCTTAAGTGCTAATAACTAAGCACGAGATCACAGTAACAATAAAATATACAACAGCAAAAGAATAAATTACTTCTTTTAAGAGAAGTGTTTGGTCCCAAAGAAGCTTACCACAAATTTCCAAATTTGAGAGAAATGCTGGATCTCACCAAGACCTTCCAAAATGAGTACAGAAAACGAGCCAACATTTATTGGGCCACTGGCGTTTGCTTGTCATGACCAAACCCAATGTTACAATTCATGCACAAGTCGAGCAAGCAAGAACTTGCCACCTGAATGGTCAGGCTCGATATTCGACCTCAGTGGTCACTAATACCGGGTGATCAAAAAGTCAGTATTAATTTGAAAACTGAATAAATCACGGACTAATGTAGATAGAGACGTACAAATTGACACACATGCTTGGAATGACATGGGGTTTTATTAGAACCAAAAAAACACAAAAGTTCAAAAAATGTCCAGCAGATGGTGCTTCATCTGATCAGAATAGCAATAATTAGCATAACAAAGTAAGACGAAGCAAAGATGATGTTCTTTACAGGAAATGCTCAATATGTCCACCATCATTCCTCAACAATAGCTGTAGTCGAGGAATAATGTTGTGAACAGCACTGTAAAGCATGTCCGGAGTTATGGTGAGGCATTGGCGTTGGGTGTTGTCTTTCAGACATCCCTAGAGATGTCGGTTGATCATGATACACTTGCGACTTCAGGTAACCCCAAAGCCAATAATCGCACAGACTGAGGTCTGGGGACCTGGGAGGCCAAGCATGACGAAAAAAAGCGGCGGCTGAGCACACGATCATCACCAAACAATTCGTGCATGAAATCTTTCACGCGTCTAGCAATTTTTTTTAATTTTTTTTTATTTTTTTTGTTCTAATAAAACCCCATGTCATTCCAAGCATGTGTGTCAATTTTTACCTCCCTATCTACATTATTCCGGGGTTTATTAAGTTTTCAAATTTATACTGACTTTTTGATCACCCGGTATATGCCCCAGAGCATATTACAAACAAATTCATTTGACACTCTAGCAATAATGATAAGATCACCAAAATGCTGAACAAATTGCAATCAAAGGTAAATATCATTTAAATACACTCAAATATATCATGCAGAAGGGGAGTTCACACAGAGAGGGGGAGGGCAAATTTAGTAGCTTGAGTACAGAGTGCTGTAGAACTGTGGGCAAACCAGCCTAACAGGAGCAAGTCCAGCACCAGGAGAACAGGTGCCAAAACCCACAAACAAAAGTACCTTATCCAAAAATAAGGCAGCATGGGTGGTTACCAGGGATCACAATGCCCACATCAGCAGACAGTTACTTGCAAACCCAGATAGTGAATGGGGTGCAACAGTGTAGAGCTGTCCAACACTCCACACCAACACGACCCCATACAAGTAGCTGCTCTCTTGAACCAGCGACTGCTGATCAGGCCCCATAATCACATGCTCTCCATTCATCACCAGTTCCTCTCTCTTACTGCCCCAGCATCCATTAACTATCTCTAACCTCCTATAACCAAAGAACCAACTACAAGAAGACTGAAGCGCCACCCAGTGGCATGACAGGAAAACAGAGCGCAGCAGTAAGCAACAATATAACAGCTCAGAAAATGAGCCAACATTGCTCAATGATCAGTTTCTTAACTCTGCTTATTGCATAGAACAACAGCCAGGCTAGTCCACATATTCAGCAACAGTTCCAATGACAATTCCTGTCATCAAACTTTTCATCCCAAAAATCACAGTTTATGCAACACAGGTAACACGTTCGCTGCGGCTGATGCTTATAAGCGTTTCTGTGATCAACACACCAGTGTGACTGATGCTTATAAGCATTTCTGCAATCAACACACCAGTGTGGCCAACATTTATAAACAACAAAATGTCATGTAATGTTTTCCTGTCTGCAGTTGTGTCTTTTTGTCTTTAGTCATCTGTGTTGTACATTGTTTTCAATGGTGGCAAATCAACTGACACCGGGGCCTTCTAACCTGAAAAAGAGTAGGAAGAGTGAACAGTATATTGACCATGAGTTACTGAGTGTGTTGGAAGATAGTGATGTTGAATTCAGAAGGGACGAACCAAAGGA
Organism: Schistocerca nitens; assembly: GCF_023898315.1. Lineage (NCBI taxonomy): Eukaryota > Metazoa > Arthropoda > Insecta > Orthoptera > Acrididae > Schistocerca > Schistocerca nitens. Next base: position 581,050,014 of record NC_064614.1, on the reverse strand, counting down.
AGGTGGCTGGAATTTAGAGATGCAGAAACATACCATAGTGATGACAGTGTGGTAGCAGAACTGTCGAATATGTTTTGTGACAGTTTGGAATTGGATGATATGATGATGATGGTGAAGAAATCGCCGACGATAAAGTACCTGCACTCGCAGAAGTATGCAAACCAGGTGCAACCTGGCATGAAGAACCACACAGGATACAGTATCATCTGTTTACAAAAGCAGAATGTTTGCAGATAAATCCTGCTGGCAATACACCAATGGGTTTCTTTAGGCTACTGGTTACAGATGACATACTGCAGCTCGTAGTTGATGAAGCGAACGGTAACACACACAATATATTTGTGAGCAAAAATATGAAAGAGGGCTCTAGGATTAGTAATTGGAAACCTGTAAGTATAGGAGAAATACTAGTCTTCCTGGGTATTTCATTACATATGAGTAATGTCAAATACACCTGATTACAAGACTACTGGAAGAAAGACCCACTGTTCGAAAATGGAGGAATAGCGATGAGTATGGGCAGAGACAGATATTTGCTCATCTTATGCTCACTGCACTTTTGCGTAAAATCCAAAGTCAGGAGACCCAAAACCAGGTGACTAACTATATAAGGTATGCCCTATACTGAATTATGTTAACAACAGAATGTGGTAGGTGTATTACCCAGGTGGGGATCTATCTTTAGATGAATCAATGATTCTTTGAAGGGGACGATTGTCATTTAGACAATATATGAAGAACAGAAGGAATAAATATGGCATCAAATTGTACATGCTAAATAATCCAGATGCTTTTGTAAATATATGTGCTGTGTACATGGGGATGTGTGGTGATATATGGGAGGGCATGCTGAAAAGATAGTATTACATTTGTTGGAAGAGAAGCTGCATGTTGGCCATCACATTTACATGGACAATTTTTACAACAGCTTTGCTTTAGCTAAAACCCTGCTGAATGCAGAAACACATTGCACTGGGACACTAAGGGTAAATAGGAGAAATACCCCTAAAGATGTGGTATGCACAAAACTGGGGAAAGGAGACACTACTGCACGGTATTTGGATGGTGTAATGATCAGCAAATGGAAGGGTAGATGATAGGTCTCCTATATTCCCATAGAATATGCTAATGCAATGGGACGTGTGCCAAATGCACGCCAGCAAATGGTCTTGAAACCACTGCCAGTCATCAAATATAATAGTTGTATGTCTGGGACTGACAGGTAGGACCATATGTTGTCATATTATTTATGTGAATGAAAGACTATCCACTGGCCAAAGAAACTGTTCTTCCATGTAGCTGACATGCTAATGTTCAATTCACATTACCTATGTAATAAATACTCAGGGCATAAAATGACATTGTATGATTATAGAATACAAATAATAAAGGGAGTACTTCCACCATGGATGTTACAAAAGGGGCGCATAATAAATATTATAAAGACAGACATGTTGTGCAAAAGTGGGACACAACTGAAGGGAAGAAGTAAGTTATGAGGAAACGATGTCAATGTACAACATGTGCAGAATGGAGCAAGCATGCGGATACACCATATGAGCACAAAACATGTCCAAACAAACCTGGATACTGTTTGAACTGTTACACAATTACACATCCATAATGTAATGGGATGTCTTATCTTCAGAGGAAGATCTGTTCATGTTTGATTTGTAAAGTGTTTGTATTTGTTTTATTTGATAGCCAAGTAAAATGTTGTTACGTTGATTGCTCAGAACATGAGGTTTCTGTACAGTATGTGAACTTATTTGTGGTTTGCTATAAAAACGTCAGCTCTACATCTTGAAAACTTATTTGTTATATGGGATTGGGTTTCCATAGCACACATTGCAGATGAGTCCTGTTTCTTTTTCTCCATTTGATAAATCTTTTGGTGCTTTCAGACTCTAATTCTTTCTCAATGGAGCAAATTTATTGCTTGTTTGAATTGCATTTTCTTTCCAGTTTGCAGTAAAATCAATAAATCAGATGCATTGTTAGAATTGTTTGCAATAAATGCATATGACACTTGTAAGTGTCAGACAGCATGCAGCACTTATCACATGATCAGCATACAGCTAAAGCATACTTGTATTTCTATATCCAGCACCACCTCTTGTGCAGACGTTATATTTGCTGTCAATATTACATATGTGTACAACATGAACTTACAGGTTTCGCAGGGGTATGATTTCAGCTCTCAGCTCATGTGCTCTTACAAGCATCTGCCTAGAGCATTAGTGGCCCACACTGGCGACCACAGCAAACATGTTAATTAAGCACAGTTTGTTATTGATATCACTATATGTATTCACTACAGCACAAATCAAAAACACATTAGCAAAGTGCAGCCTTGTGAACAAAGTCTATGTTCACAAGCACCAAAGAAACTCACACAGATGTATCATGAGAAATGTTTTAAGCAACAGAGATGGAGTGGGCAAGTGGATTATTGCACATGTGATGGTTAACAGACATTCATACATTTCGCTGCATAACTCAATCCAAAGGAGCACAAACTTGCATTGTCATGTCAAGAGAGTATTTCTTAGACACCGCTTCACTACTTAACTGATGGTACTGTCACAGATGTATTAGTGAGCTTTCACAGATATTAGTTGTGTACAAGCTCGGCCAGGGCTCTTTACATATGTAGATGTTGCTTATAATCTAACTTTATGTGGACTGAGGATTTGTGGTTTGGAAGGGGTCTTTATAAATTGGTATGTAGATATTTTGGAATCCTGGAAACTACTTTTTTTGGATAAACTGTACGGTTGAATTAACTAGAGTGGATGAGCTAAAAATTCAGGCAATAAACTGGTCTACATAAGAAGTAGGTAGGTAAAAAGGGATGCAGAACTATTTTGTGTGTCTATGCTTGGCATTACCTAAATACAAGTTCAGCTGTGACATTTGAAATTATGATAATTTATGCTGATTCCTAGTTACTGGCTTAACTGAATAATGATGGGTCCAGAAAAATTGGGACAACGTAAGTATAGTGGTAAATTTCAGAAATGAACAGCTGTAAATGCACAACAGGCAACAACGATTTTGGATATGCCCGAACCTTAATTCCTGTAGTAATTATCTTTTCAGTCAATTAGTTGTTGCTGAAATTTAAATAAATGTTACTCTAAAGTTTAGAGTCTTAACTTTCTAAGGGTAGGTACCAGTATTTCCAAAACTATTGAATAACTCAGTCAAAATCTATCATTACATCCCATTATGATAATTACTGTTACTATAGGAGTATAATAATAGCAGGTGGGACAGGTCTAGCTTGCTTTGCTTCAAATGGTTGTTGCTGAAGTACTAATTATATGAGCTGGATTAGTTAAAGGTGATCTTATATTTTTTGGATTCAGTAAATCTTTGATTTAATCTTTAAATTTATTGTGTTTACAGAAATCAACTTTGAAGTGTCCACGTACAAAAATATTTTTCTTGAGAGTGTTGAAATTTTTTAACGGATCTCCCACAGTCACACACACAAATATATGAGAAACATCTTTATCACCATCTGGTGTCCTTATACAAAGATGGTCACTTTACTTTGTTTTGGCAGTCCTACTATTGAGAGTTCTTTGTCTCTTTCTGTGGATAAGCTGGAAAATTTTACTACATTGTTGAATTCTACATTTTCTCAGACATATATACAGCTACCATCGTGCCTGAGAATTTCTTTGCAAAATTTGCTCATAATTTGAACTAGGGAGGTGTAGTAGCCACCAGAAAGATCGCGGGAGGCGCACATTGGCACGGCGCGTCACGGGCGGTAGTTGCCGCAAGTAGAGTCCCGTCCACCAGAGGGCACGCGAGAATTCGGACGCGACCTCTGCCGGCGTAACAACAAGAACAACAACAACAACTCCAGCAGCACGGGCCGTGCCCAGTCAGTCAACATCGGGCGTGCCTAGGACACAGTCCCGGTCTACGCTAAGTGAAGTGCGACGTAAACGTGAACAGTGTTACTACAGGAGGTGTATCAGTTCTAACATGCCTTTATTCAACCAATATTTAATAAAACATTTACCAAGATTTCTGTTTCATTCAGGAAGTAATTTTAAGTCTAAAGTAGAGGATATACTTTTTCTTGCTTGATCACATACCTTCCTTTTAAATATAGCATTGTTTATAGTAACTGAGATATCACAGAAAGTCAGGAATAATCAAAGAAGCTGATGAGGCTGGACCACCAGCCAGGGGTCGTCAGCAGCAATTTCACCATGTGTGCATAGGACGACAACAAGAGGAAATCAGACACTGGGGTGGCACAGCAGAGTAACAGAGTTCAAATGAGCAATCCAATATTGAAAATGTAAGGCATCGCACTATCTGAGACCAAAACAATGGCATGCAGTGAGAACAATATGAATGCACAGCAAATATACAATTGAAAACAGAGGCATGGTGCTGTTAACTTTATAGTTGGCCCTTGAGCACAGGGTGGTTGGCAAGAGGGGCATGGCTCTGCAGCTAGTGCTGCATTGGTGACATCAGTGATCACAGATGAAGCAGTGCACTCAAAATCCCTCAGGGTGTCAACAGTCGTAAGGTGCCATCCCTGGGTGATAACCACTGTAGCTAGCATGCATATGTCTCTCAGTCCATATGAGCATGCTCACACTGTTGTGCCTAGTGGGAACTGCCAGCTGTGTTGGGTCTGGGATTCCCTGGGCTGTAGCACTAGGAGGTGGAGGAGGGTATGTGGCTACCGCTCATGGAGAAGCCCTGCTGCTGTATGGTCATGGACAGGAGTTGTCCTGCCATGCACTCAGGAACATTGTGAGTGCCACTGCTTTTAACTTTTGCTGTTTACATGTCTGCACCAGACATTAGGCTTTGCCGTTGGAGTTTGATGAAATTGTGGACTAAAGAGGTGTTTGATGCTGTTTGAATTGGGGCCCATTGTCTGACACAGTGGTTTCCTTCTATTGAAGAGATTGCGGACGAGCATGTTAATTGACATCTGTTGTGGCAGAGACCATGCTGACCATGTATGCGTAGCCTAGAAAAGGGCCCCACAAAGTTGAAATCAATGCAATCTCAGGGCCGATGGGATGGGGGCCAGGGGGCAAAAGATCAGGGCAGAACTGTCTGTTAGCAAGTGGAACAGCTGGGCACTGTGGCATCCACATACTTGTTCAACCCTGGCCAGTAGGTATGTTACTCCGTGAGGGCTTTCATCTGTTACATAAAATATCCGCAGAAGAGGAGTTGTAAAACCTGAGGCTGTAGGGTGGTCAGGATGATCAGACAGTATCTGTCTCAGCATCAAGCAGGAGAACATTGGTAATGATTGACAGATGCAGAAGTGATGAGCCCAGGCCTGAAACTTCATGGGCCACCTGTGGAGCACATAGTGCGTGATGCATCATAAGATAGGGTCATGGCACCTGTCTGCAGTGATTTGAGCAGCCATAAGCGGAAACCAGTCAAAGGTGTGTTGCCATTCCACATAAATGTGGAAACATGAGATTTCCTTATGATCAAAGGCTGGGTTTGTTCCCACAGGAACATGACAGAGCATTCACATTTGTGTAATGCAGTGGACCTGTGTTTACTGGTGTAACTGTAGGAGATGGGAGAAAGTGCTCAGTGCTATTGCCACTGTGCTGTCCAGTTTGGAAGATGGGAGCATGGTGCAACTAGTGCTATCCTGTGATTTGTGGTCCACAGTGAGTGTAAAATAAGTCCAAAATACGTAAAAATGGAAATTCTTAATTGGAAAGATAATCACTAAAGTTTCCTTTTCTATGTGTGAATAGTTCTTTTGAGATGGAGTCAGCATATTTGATGCATAGCCATCAGTTATTTAACACTGTCATCATTCCTATGCACCAGCACTACACCAATGCCATATGGAGAGGCATCCATGGACAAATACAGTGGATGCGATGGAGAAAGGCTGTAAGGCAGGGTGATGAGTGCACCATAGGCTTCAACCATGTGAAATCTTGCTCACATGCAGCTGTCCACCTGTACTGAATGCCATTCTTCTGCAACTGGTTTATCAGCTGCATAATGCGGGCTGCTTGCGGTAGGAACTTGGAGTAATAGTTGACCTTCCCCAGAAAGTTGTGCTGCTCCTATAAGTTCTGGAACAGGAGAGAAAGTCAATAGCTGCAACACTATAATCAGTGGGTTGGATACCTTCTTTGTTGAGCAAGTTTACATTGAATTCCAATTACTGCTCCTGAAAAAGCTGTCATTTGTGTAAGTGGCAGTTAAGCCTTATGCCATGCAATGTTGTAAATAGGGCTTGAAGGTTGCACAGACAGTCTTGACAAGCAGTACCTGTGACAGCTAAATAATCTAGATGGTTAGTGCAAGCAGGGTGGACATGGTTAACTGTTCCAGGTATCTCTGAAGATTTCCAGAGCAGAATAGATCCCAAAAGAAAAGATCTTGTATTTTTATAAGCCAAAGTGTGACGTATTAACTGCTATATGTTGTGAGTCCTCATCCAGTGGGATCTGTGAATATGTGTCAGCAAAATATATGTTAGAAAAATAGTCACCCCTGACAAGCTTTGTGAAACAGCACTCTAGATGTGGTGTAGAGTAGGGTTCCATTTATGCCTAGGCTCTGATTGGTGATTTAAAATCTCTACACAGCCAGACGGAGCCATTGGGTTTCTTGATAACTACCAAATGTGTAACCCAACTGATAGCTTAAACAGGCTCAGTCACCCCAGTTTCTTGCAGATGACTGAGTTCCTCCTCTACAGCCATCTGCAAGGAGACTAGAATGGGTCAAGCTCAATGAAAATGGGGCCTTGCATTGGGACACAAAGAGGCATGAGCCTGGAAATCTGTGGCACACCCTATGTCAGGATCAAAAATGTTGATGAATCAAGACATCAGCATCTGGGAAGTGATTTATAAGCATTTCATCTCCCTGGGGCACAACGTGGCATCCCGACCACTGCTACCTGAGCTTGAGCAATGAGGTGCTCATTTACTGCCTGCAGGATTTCAAAAGAGTGCACAATTTTCAAAGTGTCATACAAGAAAGGGTTGTCCATCTTGAGGGCTGGCAAGTGTACTTCTGGAACAGCAACTGGACTACAGTGTCCTGAATTAGAGTGTCGACATATGAAGTTTGGCAAGTTGTTTTTGCACAACTGAAATCACTATGGCAAACTCAGTCCCTGTAAATCAGTCACCTAGGAGCGATACAACTGACCTGGTTGATGGTGATGATGAAATTTGAATCATGATGTGACCACATGGAAACATTGTGAATAATAATGCAGAAGCAACATGCACATCTCCTGGAATATGAGTGCAATTGGATTTGAGAGGGTACCCAACTTCTTCAGTAAGAAAAACTTTTTTGAGAAAGGCTAAAGAAGGAAGAGCAATCATTGTAGAGCATCATCAAAACCTCAAAAATTGATCAAAACCTCAAAAATTGGTGAAGTGCTGTTTCAGCCACTGTAAATACATGCCCCAGTCTTATTTGCCATTGTTGAAAGGCAGAAATGTGGGTGGGTGGCTCTCTGCTTGAGAAGTAACCACTACCTATATTGGGAGGATACTCTAAATCTGCAGGTGATCCTTCAAAAGTTGAATTTCTTGATGGTTCAGTTTGCTGTTGGAACTACTGTTATAATTACTGTTCCACAAATAGATATTGCTGTTGATTTTGCTGTTCCGTGAGTTGCATGAGCTTTGCATCCATGAGAGGCTGCTAATCTTCTACCTCATCACCAATTATAATGACTGAGACTCAACAGGAAATCTGGAATGACCAAAAAGACTCCTGAAGCTGGACCAATTGGCCACGGGTTCATCAGCAGAGGTTCACTGAATGTGCACAGAATGACAACAGCAAGAGGTAGACAGACAATAGTCACGGCATGGCAGAACAACAAAGTCCAATTAGTAATCTGAGGATGAAAACCTAACATATAGTGAAATCTGAGACCAAAAAAACAGTGTGCACGAAAATAAAAAAAAAGACCATAGTGAGTGCACAACAAGGCAGAGCAATGACGATGCTAGCTTTATAGTACTTCCATGAGCACTATGTGGCTGCCAAGAGGAGTATGACTCATTGCTCACAGATGTAGTATTTCCATCTAGTAATTGTGGTCAAGTTCCATGCTCTCTGCCAGTCTTTCAAGGTTGCTGGACCAGGTTACCAAATTTGTTAGCTGTAAAAAATACTCCTTGTTTACAGGAATGGATGGTCTTCTTATCAGGTGGTTCCCTGGATTCTGGATGCTGCTATTCTTGTGCTGCGGTGTTTCTGGTGGTAAACTACTTTTTGGGCAGTATCTTTTCCATTTTAGGCATTTGTACTTCACCAGCTACCACATCATTTTTATTTCGCTGGAGCACTGATTATTCCAGGCAGGCTTGTTTGTATAAGGTGAATGCATATGATTTGTACAAGTACTAATTTTAATTAATGAAGAGAGCCCACTGCATACTTTCTCCTTGCCTTTACTGCTCAAGTGAAAACTATGACTCATGAATTTATCACATGATAGTCTTTCCATTTCAGAATTCATAGATATTCTGTTTTTGTTGCACAAATTTGCAGTAAATGATGATTAACTAAGCTGATTTCTTATTAAGATGTTCTTTGTTGAATATTTTAGCAGTTGGGCATAAAATTATGCTTGTCGTATTATTAAGATGGAGAACGCTCTCTAAAACATTAATCAGTGTTTCAAGAATGTTGTTACATTACTCATAAGTATTAAACTTCCTGGCAGATTAAAACTGTGTGCCGGACCGAGACTCGAACTCGGGACCTTTGCCTTTCGCAGTCAAGTGCTCTACCAACTGAGCTACCCAAGCACAACTCACACCCCGTCCTCACAGCTTTACTTCTGCCAGTACCTCATCTCCTACCTTCCAAACTTTACAGGAGCTCTCCTGCGAACCTTGCAGAACTAGCACTCCTGAAAGAAAGGATATTGCGGAGACATGGCTTAGCTACAGCCTGGGGGATGTTTCCAGAATGAGATTTTCACTCTGCAGCGGAGTGTGCGCTGATATGAAACTTCCTGGCAGATTAAAACTGTGTACCGGACCGAGACTCGAACTCAGGACCTTTGCCTTTTTCGCGGGCAAGTGCTCTACCAACTGAGCTACCCAAGCACGACTCACGCCCTGTCCTCACAGGTTTACTTCTGCCAGTACCTCGTCTCCTATCTTCCAAAGCTTCTGTAAAGTTTGGAACGTAGGAGACGAGGTACTGGCAGAAGTAAAGCTGTGAGGACGGGGCGTGAGTTGTGCTTGGGTAGCTCAGTTGGTAGAGCACTTGCTCGCGAAAGGCAAAGGTCCTGAGTTCGAGTCTCGGTCCAACACACAGTTTTAATCTGCCCGGAAGTTTCATATCAGTGCACACTCCACTGCAGAGTGAAAATCTCATTCCAGTCATAAGTATTGTTTGACCCAACCATTAATATTACGTTACGACTCACAATAAACACTTATAATAATTTATGAATTATATTAGAAATCTATGGAGAGGAGCATTTGGCTTAATAAAACTTTTAATGGAATAATCTGAATCAAATCCTTTCTCCAGTATGCTTCTACAGCACCTAAATTGACTATCACTCACTAACAAAACTTTCGGTTTCCATGCTGTATTTCATGAGTTGTATCTTTATTTAACATGTTTATACTCTCATTAAAATTATTCTTTGATTAACATTTCAGCAAGTTGATTGATAGTGGCCAGCTGCCATCCAACTGTGGTCAATTCTTGAGCATCAAGTGATAGCTGCGTTGCCTGTTTTCTTGGAACACGCAGTGCCTTGTGCAGCGTGGCTGGCTGTGCACTGGCAACACCCACCCCCAGTCCCACCTTTCCAGTATATTGAATTTAGTTGCTTTATTCTCTGGAACACTACTGGTATCTTTAAACACAGTTTCTTGTGCTATTTCATTTTCACTGGTTGGCGTGTAAACAATGTCATCAGTTAAACTTAACAAGTTGCACTGCCTTCTTGCTAGCTGGTATCATTGTCTCTTTTTCCTGGGTAGCATTGGCATTGAATACATACAATGCTGGGAAAAAATTGTAACATCAGGAAGGAGTTATGCAACATAAAGAAAAGCTGGTAGGTACGTTTCTACATCTGATAAATGATGTCTAACGAAATTTTGCATCAGTTGCACAAGAGTCACACCTGTAGTGCCACTATGAGGATGCAAATCAGGCTTGCTTGAAATACACTTTGTAATGGTCGTGAGTGTTAGTTGCCTTTGAGATGGAACATGGTTAGTTGATGTTAGTCAAGAATGCCTTTAAGGCAACGAAGACATCATCATCAAGACCTCATTGAGTTTGAATGAGGCTGTGTGATAGGACTATGAGAAGCTGGATGTTTCTTCTGTGACACTGCAGAAAGTCTTGGCAGGAATGTAGCAACTCTACATGATTGCTGGCAGCAGAGGTCATGAAAATGTACAGTCACAAGATGACTGGGCTCCACACAGCCATGTGGCATTAGTTAGAGGGAAGACCACCATATTTGGTGTATGGCTCTAGCACAACATACTGTATCTGCAGCAGCTATATGAGCAGCAGTTGGCACCACAGCAACACAACAAACTGTTACAAGTTGGTTAATTAGGGAAAGCACCGAGCCAGATGCCCTGTAGCACGCATTCCACTGACCACAAACCACCACCATTTGCGATTTCAGTGGTGTCAAGTGCCCATTGGAGGGCAGGGTGAAGGTCCGTTGTGTTTTCTCATGAAAGTTGGTTCGGCCTCGGTGCCAGTGATGGCCGTGTGTTTGTTAGGAGGGTGTTGATTAGTAGGAGGCCAGTTGAGGGCCTGCAACGAACCTGTCTGCATGCAAGACACATTGGACGTACATCTGAAGTTATCAAGAGCACCCTGACTGTAAATTTGTACATCAGTCTGGTGATTCAACCTGTTGTGCTGCTATTCGTGAACAGCATTCAAGGGGTGTTTTCCAGCAGGATAACACTTGCCCACACAGTGATGTTGTAACCCAAAATGCTGTACAGAGTGTGGATATGATGCCTTTGCCTGCTCAATCACCAGATCTGTCTCCAATGGAGCACATATGGGACATCATCGGATGACAACTCCAGTGTCATCCACATCCAGCATTAATGGTCCCTGTATTGACAAACCAAGTGTAAGACACATGGAATTTCATACCACAAACTGCAATCTGACACCTGTACAACACAATGCTTACATGTTTGCATGCTTGCACTCAACATTCTGATGGTTGTACTGATTATTAATTCATTGTCTGCCATGATGAAATTTGGACCATGCATTGCTATGCCACATTAAATGTAAATGTAAGTTTCGTGTGACTAGGGCCTCCCGTCAGGTAGACCATTCGCTGGGTGCAAGTCTTTCGATTTGATGCCGCTTCGGTGACTTGCACATTGATGGGGATGAAATGATGATGATTAAGACAACACAACACCCAGTCCCTGAGCGGAGAAAATCTCTGACCCAGCCGGGAATTGAACCCGGGCCCTTAGGATTGACATTCTGCCGCGCTGACCACTCAGCTACTGGGGGCAGACTATGCCACAATGAAATCATGACTATTACTCCTGAAGCCAGTTTTGATTTTTTGAAACAGATGTCTTATTTTATACATGTAGAATTACTTTACTTGATAAAATGTCAATTTATTACTGATCTGGACTGATAAAAGGCGTGAGCCATATATGGCTCACATGGCCCAACAACAACATTTTAATACAATTATAATCTGTGGCCACATGAGCCACATGTGGCTCACATGATTTAAATCCACAATAGGTACAAAAAAATCATTGTTCAAGAAATGATTCAAACACTTAGTTTTTACTTGGTCTGACAGTAATGTTCATGAATAAAGATCTTAGAATATTGTACTTCTTCAACACAGCATTGTGAATGTCACTAAAGCACTCATTACACATAAAACTGTCACATTTATTGCATTTAGTGCACACACTCTTCACTTTCTTAGCAGCATCATTTCTTTCTTCCATTCTTCGCAAGTACTTATAACAGCCCAAACATCTTCTTCGACTGCTCTGCTATAGTCACTCTACTGTCATCTACTGTCACAAGGTGATGGCAGTAATCTTCATGGAATGGTTGTGTGTTGCTTGTGGTTATGGGTCTTTGGCATTCAATAGCAGCAGAGTCAAGTGCTGCCTGAAAGGAATTATTTGTATGCGAGACTTGGATCCTTTGTTTCCCAACTTGTACAGCACTTGAACATTTACAACAGATGTTCAAAAAAGGCTTTCAAAAACGATCTTTCTGTACCATTTAACTGTACGCTGAGCTCACCTGATTGGATATGTCAATAAATAACTTGGTGGCATTGTAGTCCACGACTGCTTTGGGTTCCAAAACTTCCACACCATTTTTACATTTTACAGTCCAGACTGGTTTGATGCAACTCTCCATGCTACTCTATCCTGTGCAAGCCTCTTCATCTCCAGGTAACTACTGCAAACTACACCCTTCTGCATCTGCTTAGTATATTCATATCTTGGTCTCCCTCTATGATTTTTACCCTCCACACTTCCCTCCAGTATTAAATTGGTGATCCCTTGATGTCTCATAAATGTCCAACCAACTGATCCCCTCTTGTAGTCAAGTTGTGCCACAAATTCCTCTTCTCCCTATTCGATTCAGTACCTCCTCATTAGTTATGTGATCTACCCATCTAATTGTCAGCATTCTTCTGTAGCGCCACATTTCAAAGACTTCTATTCTCTTCTTGTCCAAACTATTTATCGTCCATGTTTCACTTCCATACATGGCTACACTCTGTACAAATACTTACAGAAAAGACTTCCTGACACTTCAATCTATACTCGATGTCAACAAATTTCTCTGCCTCAGAAATGCTTTCCTTGCCATCGCTAGTCTACATTTTATATCTGCTCTACTTTGACCACCATCAGTTATTTTGCTCCCCAAATAGCATAACTCCTTTACTACTTTAAGTGTCTCATTTCCTAATCTAATTCCCTCAGTATCACCTGATTTAATTTGACTACATTCCATTATCCTAGTTTTGCTTTTGGTGATGTTCATCTTATATACTCCTTTCAAGACATAGTCCATTCTGTTCAACTGCTCTTCCAGGTCCTTTGCTGTCTCTGACAGAATTACAATGTCATTGGCAAACCTAAATTTTTTTATTTCTTCTCTGTGGATTTTAATTCCTAGTCCCAATTTTGCTTTTGTTTCCTTTACTGCTTGGTCAACATACAGACTGAATAACATCATAGATAGGCTACAATCCTTTCTCACTTCCTTCTCAACCACAGCTTCCCTTTCATGCCCCTCAACTCTTATAACTGCCATCTTGTTTCTGCATAAATTGTAAATAGCCTTTCGCTCCCTGTATTTGACCCCTGCCACCTTTGGAATTTGAAAGAGAGTATTCCAGTCAACATTATCTAAAGCTTTCTCTAAGTCTACAAATGCTAGAAATGTAGGTTTGTCTTTCCTTAATCTATCTTCTAAGATGAGTCATAAGTCGGTACTGCATCCTGTGTTCCTTCATTTCTACGGAATCCAAACTGATCTTCTTCAAGGTCGGCTTCTACCAGATTTTCCATTCGTTTGCAAAGAATTCATGTTAGTCTTTTACAGCCGTGACTTATGAAACTGATGGCTCAGTAATTTTCACACCTGTCAATATCTGCTTCCTTTGGGATTGGCATTATTATATTCTTGAAGTCTGAGGGTATTTCGCCTGTCTCATACATCTTGCTCACCAGATGGATGAGTTTTGTCATAGCTGGCTCTCCCATGGCTATCAGTAGTTCTAATGGAATGTTGTCTACTCCTGGGGCCCTGTTTCGACTTAGGTCTTTCAGTGTTCTGTCAAATTCTTGACACAGTATCATGTCTCCTATTTCATCTTCATCTACGTCCTCTTCTATTTCCATAATATTGCCCTCAAGTACATCACTCTTGTATTTACCCTCTCTATACTCCTTCCACATTTCTGCTTTCCCTTCTTTGCTTAGGACTGGTTTTCCATCTGAGCTCTTGATATTCATACAGGTGGTTCTCTTTTTGCCAAAAGTCTCTTTAATTTTCCTGAAGGCAGTATCTATCATACCCCTAGTGATACATGCTTCTACATCCTTACATTTGTCCTCTAGCCATTCCTGCTTGGCCATTTTGCACTTCTTGTTGATCTCATTTTTGATATATTTGTATTCCTTTTCGTCTGCTTCATTTCCTGCATTTTTATATTTTATTCTTTCATGAGTTAAATTCACCATCTCTTCTGTTACCCAAGGGTTTCTACTAGCCCTCGTCTTTTTACCTACTTGATCCTCTGCTGCCTTTACTATTTCATCTCTCAAAGCTACCCATTCTTCTTCTACTGTATTTCTTTCCCTCATAAATGTCAGTCATTTCCTAATGCTCTCTCTGAAACTCTCTACAACCTTTGGGTCTTTCAGTTTATCCAGGTCCCATCTTCTTAAATTCCCACCTGCTTGTAGTTTCTTCTGTTTTAATCTCAATTTCACAACCAACAGATTGAGGTCAGAGTCCACCTCTGTCCCTGGAAATGTCTTACAATTTAAAACCTGGTTCCTAAATCTATGCCTTACCATTATATAATCTATCTGAAATTTGCCAGTGTCTCCAGGCCTCTTCCACGTATACAACCTTCTTTAATGATTCTTAAACCAAGTGTTAACTAAGATTAAGTTATGCTCTGTGCAAAATTCTACCAGGCAGCTTCTTCTTTCATTCCTTACCCCCATTCCACATTCACCTACTACTTTCGCTTCTCTTCCTTTTCCTACTGTTGAATTTCGGTCTCCCATGACTACTAAATTTTCATCTCCCATCACTATCTGAATAGTTTCTTTTTTGCATCATACATTTCTTCAATCTCTTCATCATCTGTGGACCTAGTTGGCATGTAACTTGTACTAATGTGGTAGGCGTGGAATTTGTGTCTATCTTGGGTACAATAATGTGTTCACTAAGCTGTTCACGGTAGCTTGCCCGCAATCCTAATTGATTTTGTATTTATAACCCTTTATTCACCTGACCAGAAGTCTTGTTCCTCCTGCCACCGAACTTCACTAATTCCCACTATATCTAACTTGAATCTATCCATTTCCCTTAGTAAACTATTACATTTATTTTTTACATTTTCGAAAAATTATTACATTTAATACAAAATATAATAAGCACTTCATCAGATCCTGTGCCTCTATGGAACAGTTTGAGCTGTATTTGGATTCTACACTTGTTTTTTGTGCGACTCATTCTCTCATACATGCAAATGTTTAATGTAGGAACTGAATTGTCATCTTCGGGGAAGCAATTTTGGAAGGCCTTCATCTAATCTTCTTTTTAAGTGTCATTATCGTCAACAAGCATCTGGGCAAATTAATTAGCTGCAGTGACAGTTTACGTACTCAACAGGTAAGATGTTTCTTTCAGAGTTGACACTGTTCACATGGTTGTCCTTGTGCTTAGTTTTTTCAGCATTTGTTTTTCAGTTCCCCTTTTGGAGTAGCTTACTAATTTTATTAACACGTTAAGTGCAGCATGGCCACCTCTGGCCGCAGTGGAACCACATGCTGGCAATGAAACATACGTCACTAGTTATGTGGCAGTTACCGTCTACAATAAAAAACTACAATAGTTTTCAATTTGTCTGAGACCCTCCATATTTTCGTACTCTGGGCTATCTATGACTGCTACTAATTGTTCTCCTAATCACACTTTTAAAGGTGATCTATTTTTCTACCTTAACACTTCATTCAACATCAATAATGTTACAAACTTATTTTTTTAGGAGGTCCAAAACCTTAATGTGTTTTAAGAACAAAAACATGGTCCAAACAGGTTGTAATATCTTAATTGTCTGTGCTGTTAGTTAACTTCACCTGTTGGCAATTATCACTCATTTACCACACGCCTCGAGCTTCACATCCGATTTGACGGAATAGTCAGGAGGCGTCTAAAAGCACACATCGCCTTCATGTGCGAGTCGAGTGTAGCACCAATACAAGCCAATCCTTAAAATGACAAACAGTCAAAAATTTGCTAAGAGCATAGAGAAATTTACTACAGCCCATTTGAACAATGTTTTAGTTATTAGATGCAGTAATTCTCGTTTGGCTACTGATACCTGAGGCTTCAGTGAATTGAAATGTTTGGATACATTTGTTACCAGCACACACAATATATATTCATTCAGAGTTTGCAAATAATTTTCAGAAAATATGTGCAGTACAGTGTCACCAGATTCTCTGCCTATATCTTATTTGTCCACTACAGGCTGAAGATTGGAATCACCTGTATCACTACGATACAATCCAAGAACTTTTTCCATTACATTTTCCAGCCTTTCTCCGATAATTCTGCCATATTTAATGTGGATTGATGATAGAAAGGACCTATTTCAGGTCTGGTTTGGCATTTACCTTCAAAATTTTCTCACATTTGTCTCACACGTTACAGAGTTGTTTATGGCAACGAATACACCAACAGCATGGGCCCAAAATATTCTTTCAGTACATATTCATCTCTGAGTTAATATTTCATTTTTATTTATTTCAAAGTATTTTGCAAACTTTATAACCATATGTGAACAGTATCTCGACCTTTTCGCAGTTAGTCAATATTAAGTTCTTTCCTAACCTGCAAATATGTTCGTGCCTTATGGAGGTAAGAATAGAGGGAGACGCCGTGACGTCACAGCTGCGAAGCTATGTGAAGCCGAGGGTAGCCATCTCAGTCTGACCAAAACATTGCTGCTGTAAGCTTGGGTGCATAGGCTTGTCGCTCGCTTTTGGAAGGATTTTGCGCTATTATGGTGACTTGTGTGGTGTTCGGATGTACGAATCGTTCTGATTGTGATGCGAAATCGAAGGGAATAACATTTCATGTGTAAGTTGTCTCGTTAAGTGTGATTTTACAACTTCATTGTGAATGAACGTGTGCTACATCGGTACTTGTACTATAGCGTGTTTTTCTCCTGTATGATTTTAGATTTCCTAAAAATGAAAGTCGGAAAGCTCTGTGGGAGAATGCCGTGAGGAGGAAGAATTGGCGTGCGTCTAAATGGAGCACTATATGTTCTCAGCATTTCCGAGAAGAGGACATAGACCGAACTTCCCTTTCAACAGTAAGGCTCCGAGAAAATGCTGTACCATCAGTTTTCCCTACACACGCAAAACATTTGCAAAAGGTATGTTAATTCAAAGAATTAAATTCTTAGTTTTCAAGTTCACGTTTCAGTATAATACATACGTATTGTCGATAATCGAAGTGTTGAGTAACTCACTTTGTCTTCATCATGTACCAAATTAAAAGCTAACACTACATTAACTGGCGTAAAGTATAGGCCTAAACAGGACACTGTGTAGATCTGCCATTCTATGTACCGTATTTCAGTAAATATTGGTGGTAATGAAAAGTGTTTCCCAGTAGTGTAACGTAACTGAAATGTCCCAGTACGTATTACAAACAAGATGTATTTATGGGGCTTTGGAGGGAGGGTATAGCTAACTTAGTTTTCAGTTTCTGTTATTTAGCTCTAACTCCGAAAGTAATGGAATACACGTGTGAAGTAAATTATATCAGTTATGTGAATATTTAAGGCAGTAGTTTGTGAACATCTCACTTTGTCTGGTCTACCATGTTGTACAACATTTTTATTGCACTGTCTTTGCTAGTTAATGGCAGTTATGTTTTAGGAGTAATTGATACAGCTCTAGTTTTACTTATATATGTTGATTTTGGGAGGATTCCTTCAGGTCATTTGAATACATTAATTTCACTTTCCACCTGATTAGGTCCTTACACATAGCTTTTGCCTAGGAATGATACCATGCTGTATATAGAATTTAAGAAGGGAGGTGCTGGAACACTGAAGTGTTTCTGCAGCTACACAGTATGTTATAAAGAGATAATCTGGTTCTCCACATTGTCATGTAGAAACAAATTTATGAAACTCCTTTTTGATGAGCATCAGCCTCTGCACAAAAGAGAATATTTGAGAAGAAAATTCAGGTTCACTGTTTAGATTATGAGACTACTGAAGCTAACAGGTTTGTCTGGTATAATTATTTAGTGAAGTCACAGAAATTAACACTTGGGCTGTGTTAAATATAACTCTGTATTTGGGTTAAGCACAGGAAATGAACATTTCTTTTGTTTGATGCACTATTCATTGACATTCTCCATTGAAAGATATCATTGATTAAAAAGCTTTGGCAGTACCTTCTTGTTAACAT
Source organism: Schistocerca nitens (assembly GCF_023898315.1). Lineage (NCBI taxonomy): Eukaryota > Metazoa > Arthropoda > Insecta > Orthoptera > Acrididae > Schistocerca > Schistocerca nitens. Next base: position 581,031,751 of record NC_064614.1, on the reverse strand, counting down.
TATCCACTACTGTGGATCATTGAATATGCACCAACCACTAATGCAAAATTAGATATAACACACAATTTTATATCATTAACTGTTGGACCAGTTGTATTGAGAACTTGTTAACTGACAGCACCCATAGCGATACATTGTGATAGTTAAACAAGACACCCCAGCAGAAATATTTTACATGTTCAAAGTTTATATTTTTTCAATAAGTGTGTATTAATTGTAGCTTCGCACATGGGAGGCATTTCAAGTTGTCTGCTGAACACAACAACGGTTTTTGTTAGTGTAATGAGTATTTTATGAACAAGATAAATAGTTGCTGGAAAAATAGAATTTATATTTCTGGAAAGGACTAAGAATAAGAGTAATTAGTGGGCTGTAACATGCTGTTCATGGCAAAGACTGTAACACCTTCAACCATCTGTTAAAAACAGTTCTTAATGTTTTCCATCCGTTTATTTCATTTAGGGAGACAAGAAGAGAAAGCCACCATTGCGGAAGGAGAGCTCTTCCTTTCCATCTTCAGTTTTGGCTGCCGTCACCAGAGTGCAGGATGAAGAAGTTCCTGCTCTTGTTCCTGAGTACACTGCAGGACCACCAGAACGTAGTCAGACATCCTCTGAAAGTGAGGAACTGAAGATGAAGTGTGAACACCTCATAAGAAAAACTGATCAGTACAAAAAACAAATTAAAACTCTTCAGCAGTCTAAGTGACGACATAACAAGAAAGTGGCTTCTTTGAGTGCTATCATTAAGGTACTGAAAGACAAGCACCTTGTGGATGAAAGTTCACTAAATATACTAGAAAGCATACCTGGAATGCAGAGACACTTGCTGCAGCGACAAACTGCGAAAGCTGGGGCACAGGCTGTACCTAGGTCATACAGCCCAGAACTACGCTCCTTTGCCTTAACACTGCATTTTTATTCCCACAGGGCGTATAATTATGTTAGGCGCTGTTTTAATACATGTTTGCCACACCCCAGAACATTAACAAAGAGTGTGGGTGGAGCACCTGGCTTCACATCCGAGGCGTTTAAGGTAAATACGGCAGAAGCTTGTCACCGTGAAACAAAGTTTCCAACTCTATGTAGCTTGGTAGTTGATGAAATTGCCATCAGGCAACATGTAGAATTTGATGGTACATGCTATTACGGTTATGTTGACATGGGGTCATCTGTAGACACAGATAATTTGCCCATTGCCAAAGAAGCATTTGTGCTCATGCTTGTGGCTATTAATGCTTCTTGGAAGCTCTCAGTTGGGTATTTCCTTACTGCTGGTATAACTGGTGAGCAAAAAGCCGAGATAGTTAAACAGTGCATTGATCTTGCCAATTCAAGTGGTGTGAAAGTTGTTTCGCTCACATGTGATGGTTCAGCTAGCAATTTGTCAATGGCTAGATGTTTAGGCTGCAATCTCAATTGTGAAACTTTGAAAAGTACTTTTTCAGTTGAAGGGAATGATCATGAAATGTCATTTTTCCTAGACCCTCCACATATGTTGAAACTTGTGTGCAATGCTTTAGGAGATAAAAAATTTCTTTGGGATGAGCAAGGTGGTGTCATTTCTTGGCACTTTTTGGAACTGTTTTATAAATTACAGGTCAAGGAAGGGCTCCACATAGGCAACAAGATCACTGCCAGTCACCTTAATTTTTTTAAAAATAAAATGAAGGTGAAACTGGCTACTCAGCTGCTTAGCAATTCTGTGGCAGATGCCATACAGTACTGTTGTGATATGAAACTCCCAGGTTTTGAATGGGCATCTGCAACAGTAAAATTTATACACATTTTCAACTGTCTCTTTGATGTCTGCAATTCCAGAACACTTTTACAAAGTGGTTTCAAGCAGGCATTAAATACAGCAAATTTTAGTGCTGTAGAGGGATTTCTTTTAAAGGCACAGAGACTGTACATCAAGGAACTCACTGTTGGTCCAAATCCTCAAGCAATGAGAGTTGTTGACTCAAATAGAAAGACAGGGTTTATTGGATTCCTGGTGTGTATATCCAGTGTTTTACACATGTATAGCAAAGTAGTGGGGACACAAACTAGTGCTCCGCTATTGAAGTTTCTGCCTCTTTACAAATGTTCTCAGGACCACTTGGAAATGTTTTTTAGTGCCATCCGAAGTCGTGGTGGTTGGAATAACAACCCCACTTCTCGCCAGTTTGTTGCAGCATACAAGAGGCTACTAATTCATAGTGAGATCCGTGGATCTGAAAGAGGGAATTGTATAACTTTGGAAGATATTCCCATTCTTACTTTCAGCAGTTCCAATGTTGAAGATCACATAAATAACACTTGGGAACGGTGGCAGTTACTAAGCACGGAAAATAGTGCAGCGACAACTGACAACGACCACGATTACTTTGCTACTGGAATTTATCTCTCTGAAGTGGCAGTCCATAGGCCGGTATTACACTATCAAATTTCTTTGTCCAATATCTTTGTCAAAGATATTTGATAGTGTAATAGGGATCTTTGACAAATGTCGTCCAATATTTGATCAAATCTAGGCCGAGGCCGTATATTTGATCAAAGAAATCGCTTGTCTTCTGTTCACTGCAATGCGATATGTTACCACGCGGAGCGCTAGCATCGCTGCAGCGTTCTGTCGTCTGTAGTGTTTTTATAACCATTGCCGGTAAATACAATTGGTGTGTGCCGACAACTACAGAATTAATAGAGATGTCTGAAGCTGATGAGGCGCTTTACAACGTGAGGCTCCCTGAATACAAAAATAGATTAAGAAGATTGGAGACCTAACCTGACCTAACCTAACCTAACATAACCCTCTCCTGTAGCAAGGAATCGGAGTGTTATAGTGAGCCTGTCTTCTGAAGATGTAGCAGTTCTTAAGTGAAAATTGTGCTTTGTGATATGAGGATACACTTCATTGAGCACATACAGGAATGTATGCTCATCCATTCTTAAGTAATTGATGTACGACTTGACGTCTTCCACTGTAAGCTCACGTAACAAGTTTTGTTGAATGCTTTTATCGTGTCGTCGTAAAACCCATGGCTTCACCCAGATTAGATTAGTTTTTCGTTCCATAGATCCGTGCTGAGGAGATCCTCGTGGATGTGGAACACGTCAATTTTTTTTAAGCTGAAATAAAAATACTAATAGTATGAATAAATACAATACATCATTTGTTTCTATTAAAAATTTCGCCAATGGAGTAGAAGGAGTTGGCCAGTAGTAAGTCTTTCAGGCTCCTTTTAAACTGATCTTTATTTCTAACTAATTTTTTTATGTTTCCTGGCAAATTATTGAAGATGAGTGTTCTTGAGTAGTGGACCCCTTTTTGAACTAAAGTAAGTGCTTTTAAGTCCTTGTGCAGATCATTTTTGTTCCTGGTATTGTATGTATGAACTGAGTTGTTTGTTGGAAAAAGAGATATATTATTTACGACAAATTTTATTAAGAAGTAAATATACTGAGAGGCAGTAGTTAGTATACCCAGTTCTTTGAAGAGGTTTCTGCAGGAGGTCCGTGAATTTACTCCACAAATAATACGTATTACACGCTTTTGGACCTTGAAAACTTTTGTTTGACTTCAAGATTTACCCCAAAATATTATCCCATATGACATTATGGAATGAAAGTATGCAAGCATTTTCATTTTTATGTTGCCTATGTCTGCTAACACTCGAATTGCAAATACAGATTTGTTAAGGCGTTTCTGCAGTTCTGTGGTGTGCTCCTCCCAACTGAATTTATTATCAAGTTGTAATCCCAGGACTTTTAAGACTGTCAACCTCGTATGTATGGTTCCATTTTTTCCCCCCCACTTCTTTTCCGCACGTGCACACAATGCAATTGGAGTACGTAGAACTGCTGCGGTTAATAACAAGTTGTTGTCAGCCATCTTGAACTTTGACGAAAAATTTGATGACAGTGTAATACCCCTTGTAGCGCTACGTCAAAGATCTTTGTCAAATATATTGGACGGAATATTGGATCACATCTTTGATCAAATCTTTGACAAAGAAATTTGATAGTGTAATACCGGCCATACTGTAGTATATATAGCTGGATTTGTGGTGCGTCACTTAGAGAAAACCTTAAAATGTGAAGCATGTTTATCCGTGTTGAGAGGGGATGGTAGCCATGTTGCTTATCCTCTCATTCATAGAAAGAGTAGGGGATGGTTGGTTTTACCATCGAATGATGTTGTTGACGTCTGTGTGTGTGTGTGTGTGCGTGCAGAAAAAGTGTTCAGGTGCTATACTACAGGTAATTCTAAAGTTCCTTTGAAAAATCAGTTTTCCAAATGTGTGTCTGAGGTGCTTAGTGAATTCATATTCAAGCCAGTGTTTAAGGAGTTAGCAGACCACATGAAAAATCAGCATCCCTTGGACAATCATATGATACTGTTGATTAAAGCAATTGCCACACGATACCTCCTGACACGGCAAAAACATGCAGCCAAGAGAATAAGTGATGCATTGCATGAAAATAAAATCAGGACAACCTATACAAAACTGGTACTCTTTAAAGGTCAGTATCTCATATTTGTACACAGAGGTCTAGTGTGTGAGGCATCTTGTATAAAGCACTCATTATATTGAGGCAAACTGGGAATGTAACCTTATTGTAATTAATAAATGATGCACATTCTTCCTTTTCCGTTATGTCTATGTTGTTATAACCAGCTACAAAATGTTTGTGATGTCTGTATCTTAAAACTATTAGTACTAGCATATTCAGTGTATCTATGAAAATTTGTTCCTGGTGTGTGATGGAGTCAGACAATTATAATTTTATGTGTGTGTGTAATACCTTTCAAATATATCTTCCTCAAACCAACATTTGGAACTACATTATATGTAGAGTGTTTACAAGTGATTGATACTCCACCATACCAGTATGCAGTACTGGTTCTGCAATAGCTTGTGATCTGTGTGCTTCCAAATGGGACATACATTTCTTTTTGAAATATTTAGCCATTGTTTGGCAGAGTATGCTGTAGTATGTTCTAGCCAGTGTTGTTAATTAAGTTTCCATGAGTGACAACATATTAATGAGAAATAGAATTGCCTCATTTTTGGCACATTGAAATACATTCCCATCATTGTGTGGTATGTTATGGTTTTTGCTTGTGTGTCATTACAAATTATATTTTTTTGTGATCTAGTCCAACAGTGGTTTACCCTAAAAAAAATGAGAGATAGTAGTGTTCGCAAGTGAGCGTTATTGGTTTTTCACTACTTCATTGAAATGTAACCCATGTGTTGTACAGAAACTACAGCCCACAACGTTTATATCTGTAGTAAGACATATTTTATAAATGATTGCAATTTTCTTATTTTTGTTTGCTTGACTACTTTCCTGGTTTATGCAAGACCACTGTGATAAATCATATGTATGTGGAATGGTAAATAGCATTACATTTGTATCAGTCAGGAGACTGAGACATTTCTTTCATTCTCAACAAGCAATGATGTGGACTTTGTTACAATTTCATATATTTTTTTTACATAGAACTGTGTTATTTTTAAATTCCACAATCTTGTGAAAAAGGCAGTTAACTGAACAGTCACATTGTAATAATTTTTCTGTATACCTGTAACAAGCAGTTCAACAAAGTGGATAACAACAGATCAAGAAAAGCTTTTTTGCTGGAATAAAATTCTGAATATAGTACTTAATATTTATGCTTTATTTCATTCCCAGTTCCCATACTTTTTATGAATGAATAAGGAATATATAGCCTATATTTTTATTAGGACAATGATTTCAAAAGCAAATCCTAGTTTCAATGTTAGTAAAACTTTGTCATTGGCAAGCAATGAAGCTTCTGCTTATTGATTGAGACATTCCACACTTCTCAAACTATGATGTAAAGTTTTGCTCTATGATCTGTCTCAATCCCTTCATCATTTCATTTTGTACCACTGTAAATACCTGTCAGCTTGACAAGAAAGGCTTGCATTTAAAAGAATGAAAATTATAAAATAGGGAATGACATAAACAAAGCTCAATGTAGAATGGTTTATGCCTAAGCTACCTAAAACCACTGGGACATTGTTGCCCTGTTAAGAAATCTCTTCCATACCAAAATAAGAAATTGGAACCTAAGGTAAGTAGGCAATAAGTAGAACTCCTTACTAATATTAAAATGAGTCCCATAGCAGATGAAAATTGGAACACTGTTATACTGCCTTGGCTAACAGACATGTCATTTAAGTGCTGCTGCTGCTGCAGTTGATTTGTTAGTTACTAAAAAAAGTGCCCTAGTCTCATATTAAAGCTGCTGCATATCACTTAAGAGAAGAAATGTGGGTATGTATTGAAGTGTGTATGAACTGTATGGCAAAGAGTGTTGTTTTCTTCCTCAGGGTCAATGTTATCCAAACTGAAAGTACCTGTTTTGTGTATAACAAACACCTAATTTATATTTCTTGGGATTCTCCGCAGTTATATTCCACTTGACAACAGAATGAAGTTGTGCACAATGTGACAGGTTGTTGGCTAAACATTAACTCACATTGGGTTATTTTATTAGACTTATTTATCTGCTGCTTCATTGTTTAAATAATTAATAACAAAGACAGATCATTTGGTTACCTCTTCAGATATAGGTGGTGGTCAGAACCGCAATCAGTCTGTTACACATTAGTAAATAGCTGCTACAATACATCATTCTGAACTCAAACAATTGAAAAGTTTTGGTTTGTATGTAACGAAAATCGGAAAAGACGTCGTCACTTTTCGTAAATCTGGCATTGCTTCGTCCAATCAGATGATCGTAAGAATAAGTAAAGAAAGAACCATAGTTTGTGATACACGTTGATTACTGAATTAACAAAATTGTATCGTTTACATTGAAGACTAGCTATTCGTAATATTACATTAAAAACTATTTTTAATCAGAAGAAAGGCGGAATTTCGCCTTTACGAGATTTTACTTTAAACAAAAACTTTGAAACAACCAATCTGATGACGTTACATGCGTATATGGTGCAATTAGCGACTTTAATACACGCAGCGCTATAGCACACTGGCAATGTTTTGGTCAGTGTGTCATGGCAGCGAGCCACGCCCCCATGGCTTCAAAACGTAGTACGGCTGGGATACGTAGCACCATCTCCCCTTATTCTTACCTCCATGTCGTGCCTCATAAGAATTACATAACCCTTGGTATACTACACCTAACTGACTTTCCAGTATAGGGTCCAGTCCCTCTGAATCAGCCCACCAGTTGTACTATACTGCCCAAGCAAGTGCTTCCATAATAGTGTTTAGCGCAACCCTACTATTTTCTATTAACACTTTGCCGTTCGACGACACCACAGTGATGTCGTGCGAGAAATAGCGGTCAACGGCCGGCGACATAACAGTGGTGTCGTGTGCATCACAGAACACCAATATAATAGAAGTGCAAAGACCACGTTATTATACGGCAACACAGAACGACACCAGCGCTACTTGTGGCCTGGCTGTGAACTTCCATACGAAAAAACATGGAGCGAAAATGTGTTATGTTTATTTCTAAATACGCGAATTAGATGACAATATTTTTCATTTAATCTTTGAATGTGGGCCGCATAGTGCAGTAATAAAGGGTTTTGAGATCTTGCAAAGTAACAAATAAAAGAAATCTCAATCAAAAACAAACATTAACTACTCGTAGCTGCAGTTTACATTGTGAAAATTTTCGTATATTACGACGTTACCTTTTTACTGTGAAATTTTTTTGTAAAACTCAATATTGCGATTTTGGCCGTGTGGCCATTATCATGTGGAAATAAACGAGCTTTAGCACACGTCAGACTAAAAAATCTTCTGACATTGCATGCATATATAAATGATTTTTACGTTTCCACATATCCTAAATCACATTATGTCCACTCGCATGATCGAAAGTGGAATAGTAGGTTACACAAATAAATAACTACACAGCTAAAGGATAACCAAGAGGTCATTTAAAAAAAAAAAAAAAAAAAAAAAAAAAAAAGTCTGTGCTACAAACCAAGTATGTACTGTAAAGTCTACAATATCCGATTTATTATTTTTTCTGTTGATTGTTATTTATGGATATTCAGTCATCCGAAATTGAACTTCTACACAGTTCAAATAAATTTATGAAACACACAAAATGCTACTTTACATCAACTGAAAAACAAATTGGGAGCAGAGCAGGTAGACACTCCATGAATGTAGCCAAAATTTTTTTGCCAATGAGACATACAAAGAAAATGAACTGCAACACATACCTTTTTTTTTTTCTTTTTTCCCCAACTTGGCTGTTATTTTGGCAACACCCATCATGTTTAAATAGTGAAAGAAGACGCTGGTACAACATTTGTTTTTAACATTTTTATTTATTTACTTCCTCTTTGAAAACTTTGTTTGATACACTACTGAAAATTAACACAAATTCAACTTCACAGCACTTTATTCATTATACTTTTGGAGTCCAATCATCACATCTAGAAAGTGTTAAGTTACGTTCCTGCTGAATTACCAGATTTTGTCATAACAAATCAAAGGCATGATTTTGATACAAGAACATGTAATTCTCTGCTTTTAACACAACATTTGTATATGTATAGGGAACTTACTCTCATTGTACACATAATAAACACTGAAATACAAAGTCTTTTAACATGATTTGAACTTCTTTTTAAGTTGTTGCATACACAATTTCCTCTTGTTTGTAAATTTCTTTTCTTTCACATACTTGTAGATTATAAATGGAATACTTGTCTTCAGAAGTCTCTCTTCAATGTCATGTTTGTTACAAATTGTTGTATGAGACAGCACAAATGTTTTCTAAAAATTATCATGTAGTCTTGTTGTGTGACCATGACTATTTAGATACTCATACAGCTGATCATGGAGTGCCCTTAGGAAAATCATGACTCTTTCACTTGCATATTTCAAATGAGAATGCTCCTCACTATTCTCCTTAAATGAGGTAAACAAATGATTTTCAGTCACAACAGAGGAGTAGAGACTGGTATTACATGTTTCGCAATCATCTGGTACATCTATGGCTTTTAGTACATAGCCTGCTACATAGGCTAAGGATTGTTGATCTTCTACAGACTCGATGATACCATCTGAGTAAGAATAAATTTGCTCAGGTGTATCAGTGTCATTCATCTCACATTCACTTCAATGTTCACTCCTACCACTAGCTGCCAAAAAGTGACACAAACTGCTCAAGGGAGTGTAATCATCATTTTCACAGTTACTTACACTCATGGCTTTGAAAGGCAAAGTCATATGATTGACAACACAAGTCTTCAGAGCTTGTACAAACTGAAAACAAGTTGGGTTTGTATTAGCAATACCATGTTGTCTTATACAACAAAAGAAATTTTCTAAAGCATCTTGATTGAACGCCTTTAAATTTAAGTACTTAAAGTCAACCACTTTCAAGGTCTTCCACAAGAAAATAATAGACTGTAATGTAATCTGCCAACCTTTTATGAAGCTAAACATATTAGTCTTGTTCCTTCCCGTTTTTAAATCTATTATTTGCCAGCTGCCTATTTCCCTCAATATGCTATACCACATTTCTAAATGTGGTGAATTTTCTGACAAAGCACACCTAAATTGTTTTCCATCCCTGGGATATTGCTCATTACTGTTGAGTGAATCAAAGAGATTATCTACCTTTCCCACAAACTCAGCTGTGTGTATAGCTTCAGATGGTAATGTGTGAGTAGAAACATATGTTTCAGTTGCAGCTGCAACAGTATGGCTCATTTGTGCAGGAGCAACTTTAACCTTAATTTTGACATGGGAATAAAAAAAGTTAAAGTGTTGTGCTTTTAATTTGGGTAGAGTTTTGAACCGTTTTTTTTTTTTTTTTTTTTTTTTTTACCCAAAAAGAACACTGTACTGATGTACTCAAACTTTGCTGCTTTGTGAGGTTCAAATTGAATTTTATTATCTAGCAAAGCATTTCTAGTGTTTTGAGCAGATGTGGTACATCATAAATGGTAACAATTGGTTGATTATTGACGACAACTTTGCTTCACACAGTTGCTTAAGGGCCTTTTGGTTTGTTGCATTCTGGTCACATACAGTACAAACCACTTTGAACCCAATATTCTGTAGTTCACTTATGATGTGAACAATGAGTGATTTCAAATGGGTGTAGTGGAAAGTGGTTGTGGTAAAGTAATATGCTAGAACTTGTTTCCAAGTTCTGTGAATGCCTTTCAGCATAAAAACCAATGCTTGACTAGCAGCTACAGGTGAACGTCCTAAATGACCCAAGTCCTGATACCCATAGATTAGCTGTTTGTGTGCATCATAGTACATACCATCATCCAGAGACATTTCATCACAAAGTAGAGCACAATACTTGTCATTTTCATGCATATTACTTACTTCCCTTGCATGTGGGAAAGCACTCCCTTGAGCAGCCTGACAGATGGAAGGGAGAAGTATGTGGCCAAATATCTGTACAACCGGGGACTACACTTATAAATAAATAAAGCAAATGCCCTATCTTGTATAGACCACTGTACTGCTGTGGACTGCATATTGGCATTTCTTAACTGACTATTAATAAAAGTTTTAGTCACATCATTCAACTCTTCTTCAATTAACTGAAATTTCCTGTCATCATACAACTCTTTTAGAATTTTCAATTTATTCCTCTCATTCTGTAGCTGTTTTTACAATTTACACACTTTGGAAACTGTAATTCTATGCATTTAGAAACGCCAGATCCCATTACACCTGGACTACTTTCAACATCATAAACAGGTGAGGATAAAAAGCTGTACTCACCATCATCTGTGCTCTGTAAAGGGGGACTGCTTCGTTGTATTACTGTAGATTTTGCATTGTGACCTGTCTCGTGCACACTTATATTTGCACCCGATGTGGTGAAACCACCACCACCACCACCACCACCACCAGTGTAACACAGATGGGTGGGGGGAGGGTGATACAACACCAATTCCATGTACTTTGGTATAACACCAGGATTTAGCCTGTGTCTAGTAAAGTTCACAAAATCTGCTTCATAAAAATGATCCTCACACACATAATAATAACTACAGTTGACACCTTCATCTATATTACAGATCAATTTCCACTTCTTTAAAGTCTCACTTTTTGATGCAGCTGGAAATTTATAGAAATGTTTATTCTTGTGTTTGGAATTTGTTTTTACATAATAACTACTCCTGCATCCGGGAAACTTGCACGAGTATTTCAATTTCAATCTCAAACTGGATTCTTCTCTTCTTGTATGATCCATCCTCATGTGTCTGAAATGTTATTCAAACCAAAAATTAGGAACGAGAAAAAAGATCAAGTATGGTTTACATTGATTAATGTTAAAGAAAACTCAATGTAAAATTAATTTCCCTATCAAAAATCATATTAGCTTATGTCTAAATGTAGCTATCCTGTACTGAAGTATTGATAACAGTTATCATGGCTTGTAATCTGATGTGGTATTGCTACAAAATAGTGAAAAAACGAAACAAATTCTCATTTCTACTACAGATATGCACATCACTGTATATATAACTGCGTGAGCGTAGTTGCACTATATTCTATATTCAACACTACTTCGTTAAACAGTGCCATCAGGCAGTAGAGACATTCCAGTATATTTCAGCATCTAGATACCATGGTAGATACCAAATTCAACTGTACATTATCAGTAACAGTTACAGCTGTAAATCTGTATTACACTGTGTTGAGCATTAAAGTGCGAGAAGATTTCTACTGCATTGGATATTGCCACAATAATATGTGTAAATGTCCAACTGCTTGAAGGACCTGCTTTGTGTGACTTCCAAACAAATGTCTTATTATGTGAGAACACAACCTTTGTCGATACAACAGCAACAAACACTTTTTACCTGGATAGAGTATTATGTACTGTACAGAATATTTACTGTCGAAAACGGGAAATAGAACACACTCGAGGCATTACGAATCAATTGTAACACGTCCAATATTTGATGTGTAGTAAACGGCACAATAAATGGTACTTATTATGTCACTAAGAGTACTTCGTGGCAAAAAGGAAGATGAATCAAAGCCAGAATTATATTCCATTACAGGATTCGGAAAGTTGAATACCAAGTATGTCAAAATCTGCTAGCATGGGATTCTCTATGAAATACAAGGAAATATGAACAGAAATAAGAAATATACTTACCCTTTAAATGAACTGAGCAATGGAAATTGTATTTCTTTTCAGGAACAAATATACAAGAGTCCACAGAACGTAATGTGATGATACAACCTCGTGTTCTATATGAAACAAAAGTAAATACTGAATCATCACACCATCAGATATTACGAATGCATCCAAAAATTAAGCAGAATAATAGCAACATACTTACACTGCAATTTAAACAAAAAATCACGATCACGTTGCTACGATACCAAAACAATTATGGAAGACTACGTCATCCACGCTGACGCTGACGCTGGAATGACGAGCCCGTCCTTGGCTCGTGGTGGTGCAGTTTAGACAAAAATTTGTCATTCCTGCGGTTCCTGTAAGAGAGAGAAATATATATTACCACTCTTGTCGATTGGTCCTGTCTGGTTTAACCTGAAAAAGAGAAAGACACATTCCGTTGAGGGATTAGTAAAAACTTAATCCCTCAGCAGGTCAGGCCAACTCGTGGTTGGCCTGTGATGAGGTTGTTGGCCCAGTCCACGGATGAGCCGGTTGCGGGAGCGTCCCGTCTTCTCGTAGAACTTCCTGGTGATGGCGCGGAACCTGTCTCGGAGAGGCAGGAACCCGGTGTCCTTGTGGAGTTGGCGCGTCGAGAAGCGCCTCGGAAGATGCATAGCAGTCTTATGGGCGCGGTTCTGTATCCGTTGCAGAGTCACAATGTGAGCCTCTGCGGCTTTCCCCCAGACCACGGCCGCATACTCTAACAGTGGGCGAACCAATGTTAGGTAAAGCGTGATGCCGTGTTGCGGTGGCAATGACGACTGCGGGTTTAGCAGCGGATACAGGGCGCGGAGGCGTCCAATTGCTCTCCCTTTCACGTCACGGATGTGATGCTTCCAGGTGAGCCTGCGGTCTAGGGTAACCCCTAGGTATTTCGCCGTCCCACTCCATGGGATAGGTTCTCCCAGGATTTCGAGCGGCGTAAGCCCTGGCGGCAGAAGTCTTCGAGTGAAGACGACTGCCTGGCTCTTTGTGGCGTCGAATTTCAACCGCCACTTTGTTGCCCATGAGCCCAAGGCGTCGCACCCGCGTTGGAGGCGGTTTCTCAGCACTTGGGCGTTCATGCTGCGGGTGAACAGGGCTGTATCATCAGCGTACAGGGCCAGTTCGACTCCTGCCACTTTCGGCGCATCTGCAGTGTACAGGGAGTACAGCGAGGGGCCGAGAACCGACCCCTGCGGCACCCCTGCACGTATCTGCCGGTCTGTGGACGTACCGTCGTCAGCCCTCACGTGGAAGGTTCGTTCGGACGGGTACTACCGCAGCAGCGTCATGTGGGACGTCGGTATTCCTTGCTCAAAAAGTTTGAACTCGAGACCGTCGTGCCACACCGAGTCAAACGCTCGGGAGACGTCGAGGAACACTGCGCCAAGGAATTCCCTTGTTTCCAGTGCCCTCATGGCCGGTTCTACCACCCGCAAAAGCTGGTGGGAAGTGGCATGCTCTTCTCGGAACCCTAACTGCTCGTCCGGGATGATGCCCTCCTGGGTGACGTGTCGCATCAGTCTTCTCGCGTACAGCCTCTCGAAGACTTTCGAGAGGAACGGGAGTAGGCTGATGGGTCGGTAGCTCGATGCCTGGCGGGGGTCCTTGCCGGATTTCAGGATGGCCACGACCTCCGCGTGTTTCCACGCAGAGGGGTAGTCACCCGATCGGAGAATCTCGTTGAAAACATCGGCAAGTTGCCGGTGTAGGCCCGGCGGAAGGTTCTTCAGCAGGAGGTTTGTGACGCCATCGCTGCCTCCAGTCTTCTTGGGGTTCAGCGAGCGAAGCTGCACAGCAACTTCCTCCTCCGTTATCGGCTCGATAACGTCGCCTTCCTCCCTTGCGGCGCGGAAGGTTGGTAGTTGCTCGTGGACCCGCCGTATGTGGTCGTCGTCGATGACGTCGGCCACCGGTGTGAAGTTTACTGCAAAAGCGTCAGCAAGGACGCTGGCTTTCGCGTCGGGGTCGCTGGCGAAGTCGTTCCCGACCTGTAAAGGCGGTATTCGCTGTCGCCGGCGTAGGAAGGACTTTACCACCCTCCATGCACTGCCGTCCTCAGGATTGAGGGTAGACACAAGGTCTTCCCATTCCTGGTTCCGGTGATGCTCGACTGCTGCCTTGATTTCCCGTGTCATGCGGTTTAATCGGCGCTTCGTGTCTGGTTGGCGAGTGAGCTGCCATTCACGAAACAGTCGGTTCTTCTCGGTGATCGCGTCCAGGATAGGGCGCGGTAGCTGTCGCGAGAAGTCTCGTGGTCCTTGGCGACGTCTCGGCGTGGCTTCCTCCGCTGCTCGGAGTATTCTTCGGGTGAAGAATGCTAGGGCGGCGTCTGCCCCTACCACGGCGGGGTTTGGTGCGTCCTCGAGCAGTTCGAGGGCTTTCGTCTGAAAGCGCTCGGCGTCGAGCCTGCGATAGCTCGGGCGGCTGTCTGGAAGAGAAGCTCCGGCCACGTCGAGGCCAAAAATGACCGGTACGTGGTCGGAGGAGAGAAGGTTGCGCGTCTCGGCGGTCGCGAAGTGCCCGATGCCCTTCAGAACGGCAATATCGAGCACGTCGGGCTGTCCCCGTGCAGGGAAGATCGTGGGGTCAAACGGCCCCACGGTGATCGCGCCGTTGCGGTGAACAACGCGGGAGAGGCGGCGCCCGCTGCGGCTAACAGATCGTGAGTTCCATTCGATGTGTTTCGCATTGAAATCCCCGGCAATGAAAGCTCGCCCCTCCAGCGACAGCAGGACGTCGAAGTCGGCTTCGTCTAGCGGTCTGCTAGGCTGCCGATAGACCGACACGAAAAGAATCTTTCCGGCGGTGGTGTTGACGGCCACTCCTGTGGCTTCCAGCGCGTTGAGCGCCGGCAGTTGAACTCGGTGGTGGCGCAGTGACTTCTCCACGTAGATGGCAGTGCCGCCCCCGTGGGTGGCTCTGTCATCTCGGTAGCAGCAAAAATTTGCTGCTCGCACGTCGACCCCGGGTTTGAGGAAGGTCTCCTGCACAAGGCAGATGTCGACCGCCTCGTCCCGTAGGAATTGGCGAAACTCGCCCTGCTGGGGGTGGAGACCCCGAGCGTTGAACGGGCATATGGTTAACCCATAAATATGGTCGTTATCCATATTAGGGCTGGCTTCTCCCGGCGGTGGCCTGGAGAGCCGCCGTCACTGCTCCAACGAGGACTGGTAGCTGCGTCATCAGCTGGTTGAGAGACCGCAGGCGCGGCCAGCTCGGTGGTGTCTTCCTTCGCCGTTTTGGGAAGGTTTGACTCCTTCGCGACGTTTCCCGTAGTCGGCAGCGGAGCGGCGTGCTGGGAACGCCCTGCGCGGGCGGCAACCCCTCCTACAGCCGCGGGCGCCGGCAAGCCGGCCCCCCCGACTGCAGGCGGCGCCGCGTCGAGGGCAGCTGCGACGGCTGCGGTGCCGGTGCGGCCTCCCCTGCGAGCGGCCGTGGCCTCTCGGAGGGGGCGGCCGGCTTCCCCTTAGCAACGTCCGCGAAGCTGCGGCTCGGGTTTACGCGGCTGGCGCGTTTCCCGTTCTTGAATGCGGCGCATCCCCGGTAACAGGCGACATGGTCCCCGCTACAGGTGCAGCACGTCGGTCGGTCCTCCTTCTTCTTCGGGCAGTCACGCGACGCGTGTTCCTTGGCGCACTTGCAGCAACGCACAGGCATCCTGCAGAACTTTGCCACGTGGTCCATGCGTTGGCAGTTGAAGCACTGGGCTCGCCTGCCTTTCGCACGGAGTGGCTCGACTTTCACGTCGAAGTCGGCAATGTTTTCAACCTGAAAAATTTTCCGGTTGTCCACATTGTCGACTAAGACCACAAGGAACAAGGGCTTGTCCCTGTGGGTCCTGGGCGACCTCATCAGGCCGACGTGGCGGGTCTGGAAGCCGAGTTCCTCCAGCTGCCGCTGTAGGAACGCCGGTTCTATCTTCATCGGCAGGTGACGGACGACGACCTTCAGCTGCTTCAGCTGCTCCGTACTCTGCGTGAAGCAGAACAACTTCTCGGTCACACAGAGTTGCATGAGTTTCGTATGGTCCTCTATGGACTCTGCTCTGACTTTGTAAATATCGGTCCCCGCGGACATCTTCATCGGTTTTGCGATGGAGTACAGCTTCTCTCTGAGCTCGCTGTACCCCTTCCTCCAAAGGATGGTAATCAGCGGAGGGCGGCGGGGCGGTTTCGTCGCCGTAGTCGGTGTTGTCCCGTCCCCGTCGGTCTCGGCTGCTTCAGGTAGATCTGCAAACCGGTTTGCAGCCTCGACCTGTTCTGGCGTCACCGGTCCAAACGACCTGGGTTTCGCTGTGTGGCGCCGAGAGGGCGCGATGAAGCCTTCTTCATCCGGCTTCCTCGGCGATGCGGTCGTCGTCCTGCGGTGTACCCTCCTCTTCTTCCGCCTGGCGCGACCGGAACTTACCTGGGGGTAGGGAGTGTCCTCTACGGCCGCGGCTGGGCGCTTCCGTGAGGCTTTCTCGACCTCGGCAGGCTCGTCCGGTGTTGCCAGCCTGGACGTTGGTGAGGGCGTGGCGGCTTCAGTAGCCACCACGGCTGGTGCGACTGTTGGCGCGGCAGCTGACTACGTCATCCAATAGGAACACGAGACTATAAATTGCTAAACTTGCAGCGCTCCAAGTGGCCTGGGACCAAACCAACGTCGTGTTACCGGACATCTCTATATGAGTTTCACCCCCCTGGTAAATACTGAATCATCACACCATCAAATATTACGAATGCATCCAAAAATTAAGCAGAATAATAGCAACATACTTACACTGCAATTTAAACAAAAAATCACGATCACGTTGCTACGATACCAAAACAATTATGGAAGAATACGTCATCCAATAGGAACACGAGACTATAAATTGCTAAACTTGCAGCGCTCCAAGTGGCCTGGGACCAAACCAACGTCGTGTTACCGGAAATCCCTATATGAGTTGCACCCCCCTGGTGTGCATAGTATAGCACAGTGGCCAGTGACAGCGCTTTAGTATCTTTTACATTCTGTTGGTGTTTTGTTTAGGTAACAAAAGTTACACAAGTCAACAAGTTTTTTTTGTTTCATTATGGCAGACGAAATAGACGATACGATTATTTACAATGAATGCGCGGACGTCATGTCTGATGTTCCGGACGACTTGGCCGATTGGGAAGAAGACATTGGATATAAAAAAAAATGAAAGTGAAGCAGAATCGTTGGAAGAGAGTGAAATATGTCCAAGAATTCAGCGAACTCTACAGTTGCCAACTGATTCGGATGAATCAGACGAAGAAGACAGACTATGATTTGCTGAGGAACAATAATAAATTTGAAGGATTTCCGGGTCCACACATATTTCCCAAAGATACACAGAGTGTCGTGCATATCATAGAATTATATATTGGGAACGATCTATTTGAATATATTAGCAACGAAACCAACAAGTATTACAGTCAAAATTGCAATAGAAGGAAACTGGATTAAAAAATACCAAATTTGTCGACGTTGCGGGACCTGAACTTGGAATACGGTTTGGGCTTGCTATCCTTATGGGAATTGAAAAAAAAAAAAAAAAAGCAAAGATCAATGATTACTGTTCAACAAATCCGTTGACAGACACACCGATATTTCGCAAAACGATATCCCGCAGCTGATTCAGACAAATATTATCATTTTTACATTTTCCAACAACAACAATAAACCGGATAATGCCGACTGGCTTTTCAAAGTGCAATTCGTAATTGTCTCGGGAAAGTACGGGGTGGGCTGCAATCTCAAAGGGTGCATGGCAAATACAGGACGTGCTTGGATCAAGGAACAGTCGGAATTGTAGTTGTAAATTGTTGTAGTTGTGCTGGGAAAGTCCCTGAGCTTCAAGCGCTAATAGCACAGAAGCTGAAATCGTTATAGGTACAGAAAGCTGGCTAAAGCCTGAAATAAGTTCTGCAGAAATTTTTACGAAGTCTCAGACGGTGTTCAGGAAAGATAGATTAGGCAGAATTGGTGGTGGAGTGTTTGTCTCTGTCAGTAGTGGTTTATCTTGTAGTGAAGTCGAAGTAGCCACTCCGTGCGAATTGGTATGGGTGGAGGTTATACTTAACAGCCGAACTAAGTTAATAATTGGCTCCTTCTACCGACCCCCAGACTCCGATGATATAGTTGCGGAACAGTTCAGAGAAAATGTGAGTCTCGTAACAAATAAATACCCCACTCATACGGTTATAGTTGGTGGGGACCTCTACCTTCCCTCGATATGTTGGCAAAAATACTTGTTCAAAACCGGTGGTAGGCAGAAAACATCTTCCGAGATTGTCCTAAATGCTTTCTCCGAAAATTATTTCGAGCAGTTAGTCCACGAACCCACGCGAATTGTAAATGGTTGCGAAAACACACTTGACCAAATGGTTCAAATGGCTCTCAGCACTATGGGACTTAACATCTTAGGTCATCAGTCCCCTAGAACTCAGAACTACTTAAACCTAACTAACCTAAGGGCATCACTCACATCCATGCCCGAGGCAGGATTCGAACCTGCGACCGTAGCGATTGCGTGGTTCCGGACTGCAGCGCTAGAACCGCACGACCACCGCGGCCGGCCACACTTGACCTCTTAGCCACAAACAATCCAGAGCTAATAGAGAGCATCATTACTGATACAAGGGTTAGTGATCACAAGGTCTTTGTAGCTAGGCTCAATACCGTTTCTTCCAAATCCACCAGAAACAAATGCAAAATAATTTTATTTAAAAAAGCGGATAAAGTGTCACTAGAAGCCTTCCTAAGAGACAATCTCCATTCCTTCCGAACTGACTACGCAAATGTAGACGAGATGTGGCTCAAATTCAAAGATATAGTAGCAACAGCAATTGAGAGATTCATACCTCATAAATTGGTAATAGATGGAACTGATCCCCCGTGGTACACGAAACAGGTCCGAACGCTGTTGCAGAGCAACGGAAAAAGCATGCGAAGTTCAGAAGAACTCGAAATCCCGAAGATTGGCTAAAATTTACAGACGCGCGAAATTTGGCACGGACTTCAATGCGAGATGCCTTTAAAAGGTTCCACAACGAAACATTGTCTCGAAATTTGGTGGAAAATCCGAAGAAATTCTGGTCGTATGTGAAGTACACAAGCGACAAGACGCAGTCAATACCTTCGCTGCGCAGTGCCGATAGTACTGTTACCGACGACTGTGCCGCTAAAGCGGAATTATTGAACGTAGTTTACGAAATTTCTTCACCAGGGAAGACGAATGGAATATTCCAGAATTTGAAACACGAACAGCTGCTAGCGTGAGTTTCTTAGAAGTAGATACCTTAGGGGTTGCGAAGCAACTCAAATCGCTTGATACAGGCAAGTCTTCAGGTCCAGATTGTATACCGATTAGGTTCCTTTCAGATTACGCTGATATAATAGCTCCCTACTTAGCACTCATATACAACCGCTCGCTCACCGATAGATCTGTACCTACAGATTGGAAAATTGCGCAGGTCGCACCAGTGTTTAAGAAGGGTAGTACGAGTAGGAGTAATCCATCTAACTACAGACCTATATCATTGACGTCGGTCTGCAGTAGGGTTTTAGAGCATATACTGTATTCAAACATTATGAATCACCTCAAAGGGAATGATCTATTGATACATAATCAGCATGGTTTCAGAAAACATCGTTCTTGTGCAACGCAGCTAGCTCTTTATTCGCAGGAAGTAATGGCCGCTATCGACAGGGGATCTCAAGTTGATTCCGTATTTCTAGATTTCCGGAAAGCTTTTGACACCGTTCCTCACAAGCGACTTCTAATCAAGCTGCGAGCCTATGGGGTATCGTCTCAGTTGTGCGACTGGATTCGTGATTTCCTGTCAGGACGGTCGCAGTTCGTAGTAATAGACGGCAAATCATCGAGTAAAACTGAAGTGATATCAGGTGTTCCCCAGGGAAGCGTCCTGGGACCTCTGCTGTTCCTGATCTACACTCCTGGAAATGGAAAAAAGAACACATTGACACCGGTGTGTCAGACCCACCATACTTGCTCCGGACACTGCGAGAGGGCTGTACAAGCAATGATCACACGCACGGCACAGCGGACACACCAGGACCCGCGGTGTTGGCCGTCGAATGGCGCTAGCTGCGCAGCATTTGTGCACCGCCGCCGTCAGTGTCAGCCAGTTTGCCGTGGCATACGGAGCTCCATCGCAGTCTTTAACACTGGTAGCATGCCGCGACAGCGTGGACGTGAACCGTATGTGCAATTGACGGACTTTGAGCGAGGGCGTATAGTGGGCATGCGGGAGGCCGGGTGGACGTACCGCCGAATTGCTCAACACGTGGGGCGTGAGGTCTCCACAGTGCATCGATGTTGTCGCCAGTGGTCGGCGGAAGGTGCACGTGCCCGTCGACCTGGGACCGGACCGCAGCGACGCACGGATGCACGCCAAGACCGTAGGATCCTACGCAGTGCCGTAGGGGACCGCACCGCCACTTCCCAGCAAATTAGGGACACTGTTGCTCCTGGGGTATCGGCGAGGACCATTCGCAACCGTCTCCATGAAGCTGGGCTACGGTCCCGCACACCGTTAGGCCGTCTTCCGCTCACGCCCCAACATCGTGCAGCCCGCCTCCAGTGGTGTCGCGACAGGCGTGAATGGAGGGACGAATGGAGACGTGTCGTCTTCAGCGATGAGAGTCGCTTCTGCCTTGGTGCCAATGATGGTCGTATGCGTGTTTGGCGCCGTGCAGGTGAGCGCCACAATCAGGACTGCATACGACCGAGGCACACAGGGCCAACACCCGGCATCATGGTGTGGGGAGCGATCTCCTACACTGGCCGTACACCACTGGTGATCGTCTAGGGGACACTGAATAGTGCACGGTACATCCAAACCGTCATCGAACCCATCGTTCTACCATTCCTAGACCGGTAAGGGAACTTGCTGTTCCAACAGGACAATGCACGTCCGCATGTATCCCGTGCCACCCAACGTGCTCTAGAAGGTGTAAGTCAACTACCCTGGCCAGCAAGATCTCCGGATCTGTCCCCCATTGAGCATGTTTGGGACTGGATGAAGCGTCGTCTCACGCGGTCTGCACGTCCAGCACGAACGCTGGTCCAACTGAGGCGCCAGGTGGAAATGGCATGGCAAGCCGTTCCACAGGACTACATCCAGCATCTCTACGATCGTCTTCATGGGAGAATAGCAGCCTGCATTGCTGCGAAAGGTGGATATACACTGTACTAGTGCCGACATTGTGCATGCTCTGTTGCCTGTGTCTATGTGCCTGTGGTTCTGTCAGTGTGATCATGTGATGTATCTGACCCCAGGAATGTGTCAATAAAGTTTCCCCTTCCTGGGACAATGAATTCACGGTGTTCTTATTTCAATTTCCAGGAGTGTATATAAATGACCTGGGTGACAATCTGAGCAGTTCTCTTAGGTTGTTCGCAGATGATGCTGTAGTTTACCGTCTAGTAAGGTCATCCGAAGACCAGTATCAGTTGCAAAGCGATTTAGAAAAGATTGCTGTATGGTGTGGCAGGTGGCAGTCGACACTAAATAACTAAAAGCGTGAGGTGATCCACATGAGTTCCAAAAGAAATCCGTTGTAATTCGATTACTCGATAAATAGTACAATTCTCAACGCTGTCAATTCAACTAAGTATTTGGGTGTTAAAATTACGAACAACTTCAGTTGGAAAGACCACATAGATAATATTGTGGGGAAGGCGAGCCAAAGGTTGCGTTTCATTGGCAGGACACTTAGAAGATGCAACAAGTTCACTAAAGAGACAGCTTACACTACACTCGTTCGTCCTCTGTTAGAATATTGCTGCGCGGTGTGGGATCCTTACCAGGTGGGATTGACGGAAGACATCGAAAGGGTGCAAAAAAGGGCAGCTCGTTTTGTATTATCACGTAATAGGGGAGAGAGTGTGGCAGATATGATACGCGAACTGGGATGGAATTCATTACAGCAAAGACGTTTTTCGTCACGGCGAGATCTATTTACGAAATTTCAGTCAGCAACTTTCTCTTCCGAATGCGAAAATATTTTGTTGAGCCCAATCTACATAGGTAGGAATGACCATCAAAATAAAATAAGAGAAATCAGAGCTCGAACAGAAAGGTTTAGGTGTTCGTTTTTCCCGCGCGCTGTTCGGGAGTGGAATGGTATAGAGATAGTATGACTGTGGTTCGATGAACCCTCTGCCAAGCACTTAAATGTGAATTGCAGAGTAGTCATGTAGATGTAGATTATTTTTCCAAAAAGTTTAAAGAAACGTTAATTCGAAATCAAAACATCTCAACTGATGAAGGAATGATACCATGGCGTGGACAGTTAAATTTTAAAGTTTAAAATCTGTCGAAAATTACAAAATAGGGCATACTCATTCGGATACTGTGTGATTCGAGTACGGGATACATTTCCTCATTCAAGATATATTCAGGTGCTGGATAACCTTTAGCAAAAACGGTGATGGATCTATTGACACCTTCTTATGGAAAGTGGCATCTCCTCTACATGGATAATAAGTGTAGAACTTGCAGAGAAGATACTTGAAAATAAAATTCGAGTTTGTGGAACGATACGGCAAAATGGAGGACTTCCGGAAAAATTCAAGCGCGTAAAAGTCAATGTGTTTGAAGCTTGTCATCAACGGAAAGGTGACAAGCGTCCGGTGACAAGCCTAGCAATCCGAATTAGCACTGACGGCGCCAAGCAAATTAGTACGAGAAGTGCGAACGGCGAAGTGTTTATAGTACAGACAAAGGGATCTGCATATCCCCTACAGAATCTTAGGTCAATACTACAAGCTGCTAGCTGTGCTTTCATCACTTGAGCAAGGCTTCACCATTTTAAATGGAAGTGAGGATGGCTGTGAACCCAACAGTCATCAGTCATCTGACATGAGTTAAGCAGCCAGCTGCACCCATAGTATTCAATAGGTTCCAGGATTTGGAGGCTGTCTCATAAGAGTTCAGGTTTGGACTACAGAATTTGCAATCTGCAGTGTACCACAACACAGCCTGTGATTTCATGCAGTGGCAATAAAATACTAGGAAAATGAGATCTTTGGCATGTAAGTTACCAAATTTACAGAAATTAACCAATATTTAGAAATATGTACAAATGGTATATGAAAAGAAATTATCCTCTCAATGCGTTCAGAAGCCACACTATGTACTGGCAAGAAGAATTTTGGGCAGAGCTGCATGTAGTAGTTTAACTCTTAACTGAAAGAATTTATGATCTGAGAAAGATAAAATTCTGGAGAATCTCTTGCAATTTCTGCATTTTCATGCCATTCATACACACTTACAAGGGAACCAGGGAACCTCCCCATCGCAACCCCCTCAGATTTAGTTATAAGTTGGCACAGTGGATAGGCTTTGAAAAACTGAACACAGATCAATCGAGAAACCAGGAAGAAGTTGTGTGGAACTATGAAAAAAATTAGTAAAATATACAAACTGAGTAGTCCATGCGAAGACATGCAACATCAAGAACGCGAGTCAAGGAGTGCCGTGGTCTCGTGGTTAGCGAGAGCAGCTACGGAACGAGAGGTCCTAGGTTCAAGTCTTCCCTCGAGTGAAAAGTTTAATTTTTTATTTTCGGTTTACGTGACTAACTCTTGTGTTTTCATCACTTTTTTGGGAGTGATTATCACATCCACAAGAAAACCTAAATCGGACAAGGTAGAAGAATCTTTTTACCCATTCGCTAAGTGTACAAGTTAGGTGGGTCGACATCATATTCCTGTCATGTGACGCACATTCCGTCACCAGTGTCGTATAGAATATATCAGACGTGTTTTCCTGTGGAGGAATCGGTTGACCTATGACCTTGTGATCAAATGTTTTCGGTTCCCATCGGAGAGGCACGTCCTTTCGTCTACTAATCGCACGGTTTTGCGGTGCGGTCGCAAAACACAGACACTAAACTTATTACAGTGAACAGAGACGTCAATAAACGAACGGATAGATCATAACTTTGCGAAAATAAAGTAAAATTTTCAGTGGAGGGAAGACTTGAACCAAGGACCTCTCGTTCCGCAGTTAGTCACGCTAACCACGGGACCACGGCACTCCGGAGCTAACAATCACCTTGATGTTGCTTATCTTCGCATGGACGACTCAGTTTGTATATTTTACTAATTTTTTTCATAGTTCCACACAACTTCTTCCTGGTTTCTCGATTGATCTGTGTTCAGTTTTTCAAGGCCTATCCACTGTGCCAACTTATAACTAAATCTGAGGTGGGTGCGATGGGGAGGTTCCCTTGTTAGTAACTTCTAGCCACAGGAAGCATTGTGTGTTTAACTTCATTTTGTGAAGAATCAAGCTGGGATAAAAGTTTTACTTCCCTTCTTGTTTTGCCATCTGCCTCCTTAAAATTCAATTTTTCGTGTCTGACAAATTACCATTAACATATATGATTATAATCTGCATTTTCATAAAAGAGAAAGGTTGGCCCTGAGTTTTACTGAAAATAACACCAGATCTAATTTCGTGCTTAGTTTTACGTATGTGATTGATTATATAATTTATTTCAACAATTCGTAGTTCATATCTTTCATTACAGATTGAAATCAGTAATTGTTTTGTAACTTAAATTCAATTGTTGACTTATAAACAAATATAAATTCTGCACTAATTGTAAACATTTGGAGGAACAACTAACAGTATTCTTAAAGGATCTATTTAGCTCTGTTCAAAAACATGTTAGCAAAGCCAGCTCTTAATTCCAGTTTCATCAGAAGTATTGTTTATGTAACTACATTTGTTAATTTCGTGATTTAAACAAATAATACGGCTTAACCCTTGTAGTAGAAGAAACTGTTAAAAGACAATTTTTCAATGTATTCAGTTAATTTAATGAGTTAAGTTTTAATTGTGATTTCTGTAAATTAATCATCAAACAATGTGTAGTTTCAGTGCCTATTATTGTGAGGATATATAAGGGCCTCATTTTTGGTCTCAAGACAGTCAGTCCATGGCCGAGAAACCTGTATTGGTTAGAGCAACAACAATGCATCAACTTAACTGTGAAATAACACCAATAGGCCATTTGTTAAAACAATGACAGTGTCTGTTCAATTTATTTGAATGGCTATGGGGTTAGGGGTTTACTGTTTGTTGGTTACATCATTTAAAATAGTCAAGTGTTGAACCTCCACTCCTCATTCAGCCACCATCACAACGCAGTAAGTGAAAGCGAGGACAACCAACGAAGAAATAAAGAAGGCGAACATCAATTTCTACAAGTGGTATACTGAAGACTAGTATCTCCCAGTCTGAATCCATTAACATATAGCTGGTAGATAATTTTTCTGGTTACAGACTGACATAATGATAATGATGTGACTAAAAGCAATCCAAGGTAGTTTGTGCAAAGAAAATTTATAGTACTGTGTGCAGAACTAGAGAATTTTTTTGGAATGGCTATGTACAGTAAGTAATCAGTTAAGATTAAGAAACACTTAGACCTCTTGGACAACTGCACACCATATCAGGATGCAAACCAGGAATCTTAAGGGCAATGCTCTTAATGGCTGAGCTATTGTTAAAATCCTGTTACTTCTGCTCCTTCCACAAGCTCCATTTCTACCAAGATGTCTTCTGCTGTTCAAATGTCTAAGGAGCTCTCCTGCTCACCTTGTTAGACTAGCACTACTGAGTAGATTATGAGATGTGCCTGGATAGGTCAGTAAGAGTATTCTGGCAAAAGGCAAGATTCCATGTTGCCACCCTAGTCCAACACAAGGTTTTAATCTGTTACGAGGTTTCAAAAACAGTGTGTACTGTGCTATACCGTATAATCAAGTCTGAAACCTGGTATTTGCACTTATATCAAGACTTACAACTCACAGATAACCTACAAAATACTATGATTAATAGTGCAACATACAGTATAGTCAATACTAACAATGCAGCAGTCAAATTAGGGAATAAACAATAACTACAATACAAGCACATATCTGCTGTTCCCTAAAAAAATCTATAAACATTACTTATCACACAAAGTGCAAGTGGAAAAAATATCCTTACTGCATTTTAGTTGCTGCCCCACAAAAGTTATCATGCTCGTTCTTTGTACAAAGGAATTCTCAAGTATGACCCACAAACTTTTCTCTGCCACTAATTGCATTTTTTGGGAAAATTATGAGCTAGTCAGGAGAGCGAGAAATGACAACTTCCACAAATTATCTACACTCAAGGAAAGAAATAAGTAACTTCACTGCAAGATACATGAAAATTAGTTACATATTGTAAACTGACTCATTGCAAATGTATATAACTTTTTTTTCAAATGTGATGCAGCAAATTTTTAGTTAACAGTACAAGATAAACAATGGCTGTATATTATACCACAGAGAGCACAGTTTTGCACTCCCCTCCCCAATCCTAAGCAGTAGTTCACAGTTAATACAATAAATTGACTTACTGATTGAGGGGGAGTTATGGGACTAAACGGCAAGGTCATCAGTCCCGCAATCGTGACACACACTAGGTTAAATCTGACGAAAGCACAGGAAGTATTGTTAAATTTTTGAGCAGATTTAATTAACTCTTTTGTTAATGCATACTCTGATCATCCTACATCTCTGAAGGTTCCTTGAAGTGACCAATAAAACAGGATGAACGAGTGAAGGCAAGCATAAACCATTTGCTGCACAGCTTATGGCAAACTAGAATTACTGCTTCCTACACTAAATTTAGCAATGTACAGTGCTCCGTTAAAAGGATTAGTCTTAAGTAACAGAACACTCAAGTGAGTTACAAGGAAATCATATCTAAGGCGCAACAATTGAAACAGTGCACCTGCAGTTCCCATTACATAAAAGATTTCCAGTTTGAAATTTCTAATGTTGCTTCCTTAAAGTTCATGGTCAGAAGAAAACATTTGCATGGCATATACAAGGATAAGAAAAAATCCTATTTTTCTCAGCTTTCTCATGCAAAAATACACTATCATGGATGAAAATACATTTTTCGTGTCATGTGAGAATATAATTTCCCTTGGAGCCATAAAACTTAAAATCCTTTGAATGGTAATGGTTTTATACACTGGTGGTTAATGTCCCGGCACTTTAGCACTTCAGGAAAAACCCCGAAGGGGAAAAGGGGGGGGGGGGAGGAGGAGGAGGAGAGGGCATTTTGGTAAGTGATGCATGGCAACGTGTACACTGCATATTTTCATATATTACCAAAGAACATATGAATTCCACCGAATATCACAAGGTAGCTTCTGAAGCACTAAAATCTAGATTGGGATGAAATGCACTGTTTGTCAGCCAATATAGTTTGTGTCGTGGGTTTCACCAGCCTATATTTAGAGAGTAACATGATGTAGTCAGCCAATAGCAACATCACTTAATTACTGTGAACACACAAATGGGAAAAGTTGGTTTAAATTAATATCCACGAAGTATAGCTACAAGGAAAGCTAAGGTTTCAAATATATTTGTCGGTAAAAAATTTTTGCTATTTTCCCCGAGGGTGTGGCTAAGCAGGATCTTAAGAGCTTAGCTTACATTGCAGCTGCTGAATATTTTTGACAAGCACAGTTATAAACTTCACTATTACGCACTGAATATTTCGTGGCTTACCTGGTTGAATAAATGTTCTGGCGAGTCCTTTGGCTTTCCCACAGAAAAGTTAATTACGTGTGATATCGTTCAAGAATTCACCTCACACTTTTGAGGGATAATTATACTTTTTGCAATCTTTACTGTATATCTGTAATCTACAACAGAACTAAAATAAATGTGAAAAATTACCCTTGAAGCTTCACCTTTTTCGTGTGTGTTCATTAACTTTTAAAGATATATCCAACACGTGCCAGTAAATTTTTGAATGGCATAAATGACTGGTCTTCTGGGCCCAAAATTTTTCTAAGTGGCTGGTCCTCAAAGTGTTGAGATTTGATGAGAAGCAAACACTCTACGATTTAAGACATTTATCACACCTCACGATTCATCTTGCGTAAATGGAAATTTCGGAAGTTACGTTTCTCAAACCACCGTTCGCAATATTTTCCCACAACTTTTACAAATGTAAACAGTTGTGACATCACACTCAGTGAAAGCAGTTTGTTATTACTAAATAATATATTCTTACATTTGGTTAACAGTCACTTGGGTGTGCATTTTGTTTTCTTACTATTAATAGCACATTTTCTTTATGCGTGGAGAAGCAGGCTTTAGTAACATTCTTTGTTAGAGTATCAGTTCTGACCAGTCAAAATTGCAAAACTAACTGAAAACCAAAACAATGAAAAATTCCCAGAATTCTAAAATTAAATACCCAGGTTTTTCTCAAATTTCCTGGTATGTATATATATTGATTTGGATTTAGCTTATCATTTGTTACACTTTCAAGAGCCGATTAGACTAGAGGCTAGGAACCTGATTTTCATAAAACATTTAATACCAGAAGTTTAAACACGATCTTCTATTATCAAGACAATTTTCACGAGGTATTTGCAACAGTTGATTTCTCTTTCAGTTTCATTCTTAAGCCAACTACATCCCAACACTGGCAGATACGAAAAGATCTTAATCACACAAATGATTTAACTTTAACCCTACAACTTTTGGATCTTAAAACATATATTACCACTGAATTATAGTATAAGATCAAGTACAGAACAAAATTTCTTCGTAGCTTATTTCTCTTTCCAGCTGAACTGAGGGTCAGCTATCATAGAGATCAAAACAACCCACAGGTTTTGTAAACAAATTAAGACATTTCACGTACTACTTTTGATTTAGTCTTCTTGACATTTAAGCAATTACCCGCAGGGTAAATTGCTGCCATTTTCTAGTGTTAATTATCAATATTCCAGGCTTCAGAACTCAATTTCCTAACAATGTCAGGGCCTGGTGCAGAAATGAAACGATCAGAGCTTTAGGCAAATTATGAATAATGTTCCCATCATATATAAATGGAAAAGGAATCTAAATTCACATTCAACAGTGTGTTGGCAGCAAACTAGTCACTTAGACTCTGCAACTTACTCCAGATTTTTCAGTGTGATTTATTTCTTGCAAATAATCATTGCATTCTGTGCTCTCAATTTTAGGCATTTGAAATGTACAGTATTTCACTTAATACAGCACCCTCTATTTTTCCACTTTACATCCTTACATTAACAAGAAGTTATGTATCTGCACCTCTGTACAAGTGTACTTCAGTGCTGAATTGCTTACATAAAAATTTTGTCTAGTAAATCTTTAATGGAACAGCTAAAATGAGCCCAGTTGCATTCCTGACAGTTTCCAAGGGCAACAAAATTTGATTTTTCAGTATTTCATGCAATTACTAACCACACTTAAAATGCTGTCAATATATACATTAAGAAATATAACACCATGTTTACGGTTTAAAATAGGAAGTACTTATAAGGTTTTAACAATGAAACAAACTCTCGCATGCAATGTACCAGTTAGAGAATTATTTTTTAAATGAAACACGAGTAGAAATTATGCCGAGAGAGAGAGAGAGAGAGAGAGAGAGAGAGAGAGAGAGAGAGAGAGAGAGAGAGAGAGAGGTTCTGTGTGTGCGTGCGCGCGCGATTTTTAATGTAGGCCTTACTGGTCAAAAGCTTTATTTGTAACAGTCTTTTTGTTGTGCCTATCTGTGACGCAGTGTCTCTGCTATATATATGGAAATAAAGCAAATAGCATGATAAAACCTAACCAAGAAAGATATATCCCACCAATTAAAAATGATTCTTGAGGAATTCAGGCTAGCACCTGTCATATAATGCTTGTTTAACTTACACAATCTTTCATTGAAAACAAAATAGGTCCTTTGATTAGCCTTTATTAAAAGAAATTCACACAATCCATGAAATATCCAACATTTGTACACAACATCACACTCTGGAAAAGTGAAAGAGGCTGCATTTGAAGTATCCTCTTCAGCCTTAGTGTTGTTTTCTTCTAAACGAACAACCTGAAAGAGAAAAAAGTGTATTCAGCAACATAAGAATCACAATTAAAAACAAAATGTGCAGTCAGAACTATACATACCTTCTGTTAACCTCGCCCTCCCTCCTGTGGGTTGACACAGTATTGTCGAACAGCCAGCACAGACTACAACACTCTGCGCATGACTAAATACTGTCGTGATCTTGAAACATCCTATGGAAAATTATTTAAAGTTAAATTGAGGTCATTTCTTATGTACAGTTTACATGATCAAAATGAGAACGCTAAATATATATTACAACTACTGAATCATCAAATTAGACCAAGCATTTACAGAGTGTATATGCTAGAAAAAAAAAAGGGGATTTCCCAGGTAAAATACACTATACCCCCAGTGAAAGCACATTAATTCCCTGTTAAATGACAACATACTTTCCCACAGAGCTGTAAAAGTTAATAGCCAATGGCGGCAGATATTCAGGGCATACCAGGTATAAAAGTATGAAATGCGGATTTACAACAGACGTCATATCAATGCGATGTGCCACAAAGATTTTGTTGCGTTATCAAAAGTGTCAGATGCATACAAATGATAAATTGGAAAAGTGTGTGCACAGTGTTGTGTTCAATATGTCTAAACTTACGCTAAACAAAGAGCATTTGCGGGCAGCATTAATTTTTTTTTCCATTACAAGAAAATTGCTGCCGAATCATACCAATTACTTTGGAGCTTCTGGTGAACAAGTTCCATCACTAGATGTGAGTGAAAAATGGTTTTGCCATTTCAAAAATGGTGGCCCCAATGTAGCACTCAAGAAAAGGATGAAATGTGGAATTGGAATCTTTATTTAACAAAGATTAATCGCAATCACAAAAACAACTCACCGAGCAATTGGGCATTAGCAAACTGTTCGCAATTGGCCAAGAGAGATGGGAAAGATTCAGAAGACCGGTAGATGGGTACCACATGAGTGGTTTTTGAACAACAGGCAAATGGGAAAGTGCAAAAGCACATGCAAAATTTTGCTCGCTCAGTACAAAAGAAAGTCACTTTTACATCGTGAAGTTACAAGGGATAAAATGTGGATTTATTTTGAGTCTCCCAAATGCACACCATCTACACCGAACACAAGACCAAACCACTCTGGCAGAAAGATAATGCTCTGTGTTTGGTGGGAC
The DNA here is from genome assembly GCF_023898315.1 of Schistocerca nitens. NCBI lineage: Eukaryota > Metazoa > Arthropoda > Insecta > Orthoptera > Acrididae > Schistocerca > Schistocerca nitens. The sequence goes on along the minus strand of NC_064614.1, from coordinate 581,000,502 downwards.
CAGAGGGGTGTCGTCTATTATGAGCTGTTAAAATCTGGGGAAATGATTAATACTAAACATTAACACCAACAATTGACCGATTAGAACATTTTGCTGCTTTTTTTTTTTTTTAAAAAAAGGAGGTAGGTCACAATATCGAAAGAGACAAAACTGTCTTATTTCTTCATGACAATGCCCCTTCACATACAGCAGAACCAATTTGCCACGTGCTGTATTCACTCTGCCGGCAAGTTCTATCCTACAAAGCTTACTCACTAGGCTTGGCTCATTCCGACTGCCACTTGTTTGAATTGACAGGTCACACACTTGATTGGCAGTGTGAAGTCTGTATGAAGATTTGTAAAAATGGCTCTACGAATGGTTCCAGCAAAAGGGGAAAATTTTTACTAGTGTGATATTCACAGATTGCCCAAAATATGGGACAAATGTGCAACAAATGATGGAGCATACTTTGAATAAAGCACTATATCATTCTTCTGAATTCAACATGTTATTTAGGAAAAAGTAACATTTCCTACTTGTATACCCGATAAGACATGACATGATGTAGTGGGCCAATAGTGGCAACAATTAAATAGCGCGACCTCACAAACAGAAAATTTAATGGTTTGAATTAACAAATATATAGAGTAGCTAGCTTCCATATATAATATTGGTCGCCATACACCCCCCTCCCCCCCCGCATGTGGTTAGGCAGGATCCTACATGAACAGCTTAAATTTCACTGCTGTACAATGAACATTTCGTTGGCTACCTGGCTGAACACATTTCGTATAACACTTCAAATTTTCCACAGAAAAGGGACTTATGAAATTTCTCAAAAACTCACTGCACTTTTTTGAAGGTAAATTATACGTATCATTGTTATTGCACAATTTGTAATCTATGAAAGAACTAGAATAAATATGAAACCCCAACCTTGAAACTTAGCCTTTTTAGTGGGTGTTAACCTTTAAGGTGTATTAAACACATGTGCCAGTAAAATTTTATATAATAGCACAAACAACTGACCTTTTGGCCTTGAAATTCTTCCAAGGGGCAGTGTTAAGTTTTGAAAGAGTAATGCTCTGAGATTTAAGAAATTCTTCGCACATTCTCGCGCGTGACAATTCACTTTGCACAAGAGGAAATTTACTTTGAAAAGAACACTTCTCAACCCACCATTTGCAATATTTTCCTGCAACCTATTAGAAAGGTAAACCATTGTCACCATCATTGAAATGAGACCCACAAGAAAGATACATCATAAGCAGTATGTTGTTACAAAGCATTGCAAGGTCTTCGACACACTCTGCTGTCAGACAGATTGTGTGTGCACTGCATTTTTTTGTTCTCTTATGTTTTTATTGCTGCAGTATTATTGTGCAGTAGTGCACTAAAGTAAAATATTTTAGCTTATCAGTTGTTACCAGTCAAAATTACAAACATTTAACTCAAAACTAAATAACTTTCCAGCCTTTTTCATTTGCAACACCAGCAGGAAAAAACATCTATAATAGTATAGCTTTCTAAGAAACCAGCACCACCAAAACTAGCAAAGTACAAATGTAAGATGTCAGATTTAAAAATATGCTTCAAAAACAAATTCTGGAGGCACTCAATGATCCCAATATTGCATTGTTATATCTTCTGGTAAAACTCACAGCAAAGTGATCTTTTATATGACTCAATGAGATTAACGGATAATTTTTGTTTATCTTAATTCTCATTCTGGTAAATCTATGTAACTGACATAAGAAGCACAATTATTACAGAACTAATGATTACACTAAATCTTATAAACTGATTAAATGACCAGAAGTGCAAGACTCATGGCAGGTTGTACAACTAAATTAGAGCTTTTGATAATGCCGAGGGGTAGTATTTCCACTTAGTCACAATAATTTTACCACTAAGCCGACTATGTAAGTTAGCTTTTTCTACTGCATTAACTACTTAAGTTTTATTGAAAAGCTTTATTTTTCAGTGTAACTTGAAAATAATTCAAGGACAACAACCACACGTGTAACTTGTGTATGATGCATCAAACCATTGCACAATGGTACAATATTCACAATGTTGTGCAACATTTATGCAAGCATGAACACACAACATACACTATATAAAATCAGCAGCAGCTTAGTGCCACAAGACAAAGCAGTGTTAAGCTTATCTGTTAAGAATTTTGGGACTTTAAAATCTTCATCCAACACAATGCTTAATATGTTTAAACAAGAAGAAACAATCCAATGCTGCAATACATGACTTCTTACATTTCAACTGAGTTTTAAATGTCATTGCCAAAAGTTTGTGTTAACATTACTTTCCAAATGCTACCTCCAACATATTGCTTTTTCTTCACTTTTATCATGCAAACAGTTTACTCGCAACACTACTTAAATGTTTCGTAAAGACTCAAGTTAATCATTTCTTTACAGATATGTAAAGATCAGTTAACCCTCTTTCCACATCAGCTGTTGACTACACAGTAAATACAGACATCGTCAATTATTTAATCCAGTATTACAATTTGGTCAAAATAATGGGTTCTTGTTATGTATTGGACCCCCTGATATCTTAATTGTGGAAACAGACTTATCTATAGTGCAGGCAGTTCCAGGTGACAATTTGGTTGTCACCTGAAAACAACAAATTTGAAAGCAGAAAATCTAGTTGTGGTACCAAGTTGGCCAGTAACAGACATGTTTTGATCCTGGAAGATCAGCTTAATCAGTGACACTGTATGGCTGCAGCACTATTAGTTGTGTATTTCAATCATGGATACATTCACACACTGCCAGTCATTGTTTCCTTTGGCAAATAGTGATAACCTTACCAACTTATGTGTACACCTTCACAACTGACTACGAATTCCGCCACAAAATAAATAGGACACCGAGAAAAAACAAATCACTAACGTGACTAAGCATTAACTGAAACTGGCATTCCCAGCACATAACAAAAATTGTGTGGCAATTATTGCCAGAACAAAAGGTAGTTGCCATGGTACCTATCTTACACAGAGGTCACATTACTTTAGAATTACCCAACAGTGGTCAATCCACAATATATAAAACTTCTAATCTCTTACAAACTTCATAAGTAACAAGAAAAAAAATTGATTTTTGGAAGGTTTCAGATTAGCTTATAGCTTTGAATACAGCTCAAAAATCTATGCAACGTATGTGAATGGTAACTAACCAGTAAGAAATGATTATCTCAATCTAGCAGCAATCCAATTTTGTTCTACACTTGGGACTATTAGTCGACAAGGAAACAAGTTCTTAAATATTTTAGAAGTAACTTGACACACCACTAACACACAAAACCTTTAGCCACACGTAAAGTTACAATCATCTATTATCTTTATCCCAACATAATCGCACTTTACGTATACTAACCTGGGCATTTTACATCCATGAAGTAAGAATTAGGATGTTGCACAAGTCTTTTCAATTTGTGTTTCCTCTTCTCCTCCGTTGGTGACGGATGCAGCAAATCCTTGGCAAGCTAAAACAGCAATAATAGCAGTGAAGGATCTTTAACGTCATTTATTGGGCATGTAACACAAGCATTTGCAACGTAACATATTATTAGGAGTACTAAGTTTTAAAAAACGTACAAATCTCTGTCACCTAAGAAAACTTTTCTATCGCTATCAAAAGCTCGCCCGAGGTGAACTTTCACAATAATGCGCAATATCCCTATCAGCTACACTTTAAAGGTCTGTAGCCAACGCTTTATGCAAATCAAGAATTAAATTTTTTTCCGAAATAAATTTTGATATTCCTTTTCATACCGTCATCACACGAGGGTAACACGGTCAACTGTCAAGACATAACAGATACCGCCGAAACAAATTAAGACAGCGCAATCCAAATTTCATAGAGTAATCGCAAGAACTTCTTTCATTCAATTCTTGTAACATGAAACGAATATAACACTTTCATAATATCCTTAACGTTTACACACATTTACAATGGAGTCTAGGAATCGCCATGTGGCTGCCACACGTGAGCACAAACACATACATTCCCGATGTGCTGAAAATTACTGATTTCCGCAGCTAATACTAACATAATTATTTATTGTTAGTCGCACGTACACATTAATACACATATCACCTTAAATATTCACCAACATAAACATACAAACATATACTCACAGGCATGTTGCCTGGCACGCAGATGACCGGAAAAAGGAGTAGACACAGTGCTTCTGTATATATCAAACAAGTGCCAACTATGAGCGCGTTCACAGATAATACAAATTGGTATAACACAAGTTGTGAACTGTGTCATGTAAATGGCAATTCTTATTAATATACAAAAAAAACAAATGTTTAATTCTTAAGTAATTAATACTATAAATATATGTGAGGAATCTCTTCAATCAGAAATAGTCATGATATATTGCACGAGATCATTAGCAAACTAGTTCAAATCATTTTTTTCTATGTATAATTATTTTATATTTTAATCTTTAATATTAATTAATAATAAGGAATGGTTTAGTTCACGGGTACAATGTGTATTATAATTGTTTTTAGAACTAAATGTGTGGTATGTTGGTACCATTGTGGATTGTCTTATACCAACGTATACAAATGAGAAGTAACCATTTTAACTTTTCGTCAATGTTTGTCGTTGTTTGTATTGGTGTTTTGAATTCATATTTTTAAATTCGGTGAGTGTTATAATTTGTGAAAAGTAACTGCCAGTTGATCGCTTCGATAAAACAGATATGGTTACAAAAAGTCGAGACATTTGTGAAACATGATATGAGAAACTTGGGTGTGAAGTATTTAGATTTCCAGAAACTAATTGCATTATGCAGCAATTTGCTTTCATTGTGGTATTAATTTTTTGAAGGGCGCGGTATTTCGGCAGGGGAAATCAGTTTTGACCGTGATAGCGAAACAGTGATTTTCTGTGGTAAGTATCGTGTTAAATGTAAGATGGTGGCAGCATCGAGGATTTCGTCACTAGCTATTTATGGCTTTCTCCAGTTTTATTTGTAACTTGTTTTGATGAAGCATATTTTCATTTAATTGAATGATGTTTCACGTAAGATAATGAGATTTATACCCAGTTACTATTATTCGACAGCGTTTCGCAATACGATACACTGTCACTGTCGTATTTTTATAGCACGACTTCAATAATAAATCGGTTTTACTGTGCACTTTGCTTCTGGAATAATCTTGTCGTTGCACATTCACCCTAAGAATTGCCACAGGTTTTTCATTTGTGATCCGGTTTTGGTGCTAGGTGCAATTAAGAAGGGATTGGGCCTTTGAATGTGGCAGATATAATTTGCAGTGTACAGTCGCTTGAATAACAGTGAATTAACTTCAGATTATTTGCTTTGTTACAGGTGACAAGCAACTCGATCATGTCACTCAAGAAGATGGTGTTGCAAAAGAGCACAACTATGTCTTTGAATGAACGGTGAGAGGAATATTTGCACTCTGTATTGTGCACACACACACACACACACACACACACACACACACACTATTAGTTTTGCATACTAGACCCTTTCAGTATAATTCAAACAATGCTTCACTTTATTTAATAAGGATTAATTATTATCTTTTAAACATTCATAATATTTGCTAAAGAGAAAAAATTGCCTGTTTATTACCTAGATCTGTCACACTGTATGGTGGTTAGGGTTGTGTAATGGCATCCCCCATGCATTTTTCGTAGTTGATATACAATATGTGTGGTTAATATGCACATTAATACTTGCCAGAAATTTGCCTATTCTGACTTTGCATTGCATTTTAAGTACGTGTAAATATTGACTGTGACAGATGCATACTGAAAATAGGAACCACTGAAACAGTTGGAAAGCAGGGATCACATTTTGGGGTCAATGGAGGCATCCGATCCCACCTGTCGGCTTTGACCTGTGACGTAAGGGTGTTGTGTTGTGTGATGTCATGACGGCGCGGAGTTTATGAGTGTGTTGTGTTTGTAGATGTTGTCTTGTTGTGGTTGGTGGTGTCCTGTGGTGGTGTATCGGGTTCATTTGGGTGTCGGTGCTTGAAGTGTGCATTTATCGGTCGTGACTGTTATAGAAGAACGGAAATTAGTTTCAGTGAGTTAAGAATTAAGTTTCTGTTGTGTTTGTCACTGTGGTGTCGTTTGATGTTATTGGTATGCTGTTTGTTGTGGAGTAACTCATTTAATTCAATTTGTGGCTTCTTTTGGTAGGTGTGGATATGACTTGTAAGTTAAAAGTGCACGTTTGCGGGCTGACATGCGGGACAACATGTTGTCTGTCATTAAGTTTCTGCAATTTTTTGGGCTATGACGGAGATGGTGAAATACGGTGTATGCAGGCAGAATATAGGAGTTGGGGGTTAGTGTGTAGTGCCGGAACATTCTTATGGTAAGTAGGCCTAGTGGTTTTTTTAGGTCCGTTGTTCACGTGTTATGATGTTTGGTGGGGCTTTTATGTGTTGTTGGGACAGTGTTATTTACTGCATGTATTGGTGGTTGATGTTTTGGTATTGGCACTTGTAGTTGATGTATGTATCTTAGGGGGAAGTACTCAGTTTCAATTTTATTGGTATTGTCGGTTGTATTTGAGCTGCGTAGGTCATGGGAATTGAGCGATTGCAAATTGTCGTCGTAGCTATATGTGTTTTGGGGTCGACAGAAGTGTCCGATCCCACGCGTCGGCTTTGGCCCGTGACGTAAGGGTGTTGTCGTGTGTGACGTCATGACGACGCGGAGTTTGGTTTGTGAGTGTGGCATGTTTGTAGATGTGGTTGTGTTGTGGTTTGTTGTGCCCTCTGGTGGTATGTTCAGGGTTTTCGTTGGTGTGGTGTAATGGGCTCAGTTTGCTCTTGCTCATTATCCAGTATTGTTCGAGTGTGTTTGTAGTGGAATTCGTTCCAGTGAGTTAACAATTTTTTGGTTTTGTGTGAAGGTTAATTTTGTGTTGCTCGCTGTACGTCGTATGGTATTTCTATTAAATTTAATCGGTTGTTGTTTTTTGTACAGGAATGGATATGACAGACAAAATTAACAGTGTGTGTCTGAGGGCTATGATGGGGAACACTCCTTTGGAACTGATTAAGTTTTTGCAGCTTTTCGGTTTAATTGCCGAGGTTGTCAAATGCTGTATTTGTGGCGAAGAAATGAAGTTGGCTAAAGTTCCGGTGTCTCGGACCAGGGATGGTTATACGTGGCGATGTCGGAAAGACGACATTTGGCGTTCCATATGGCGCGGTACCTGGTTTGAGAAGTCTAGGTTGGGCATGCGTGAGATTGTACTAGTGACTTATTACTTTTGTTATAGATCCCCTTACAGTTTTTGCGCACATGAGACTGTTGTGAGTGAGAGGAGTGTGCTTGATTGGTTTTCTTTCTGCCGTGAAGTGTGTTCCGAATTCATTAAGTACAGGGGTAAGCTGGGGGGGGGGGTCATTGGGTTGTTGTGGAGGTGAACGAGTCGTAGTTTGGGAAAAGGAAGTATGGGAGGGGTAAGTATGTGGTGGGTCTCTGGATGTGGGGGGGGCTGTTGTTCCGGGGGGTGCGTGTTCTGAATGTGTTTTTAGGGTTGTGGAGGGTCGACAGAAGCGTCCGATCCCACACGTCTGCTTTGACTCGTGACGTAAGGGTCTTGTTGTGTGTGACGTCATGACGGCGCGGAGTTTGGTTTGTGAGTGTGGAATGTTTGTAGATGTCGTCGTGTTGTGGTTTGTTGTGCTCTGTGTTGGTATGTTTAGGGTTTTCGTTGTTTATATTTAGTTTGCCCCCACCCAAAAGCACCCCATTTCCCGCACTTGTCCCGTTAGTGTCATTAGGCTTTTTGTGGAAAGTGTTTGTTTGTTTTTCGATGCATTTTCGTCCTCATAATGTGTACGTAACGACTTTATATGCGCCATATTGGAATCGTGGTTTATGGTCATTTCCGCCATATTTGTGACGTCATGGGTCAAAGCAGACAGGCGGGATCGGACACTTCCGTATTTCCGTTGTGGAAGGGAGGTCTAAGGCCGAATTAGTGGGGTTAATTGAGAAGTACATAGAACCTGGGTCCACAGTAGTTTCAGATGCATTTTCTTCGTATATGGTATTGGGTGAGAGGGGATTCCATCATTTAGTAGTTAACCATAGCTTAGAGTTCAAAAATTAAGAGACGGGGAGTTGCACCTGTACAATAGAGGGGATGTGGGGGGGGCTGTTAAGTCAGTTCTTGGGAGGGGGAAGAGGCGCTCTTCCAACCTTCAGTCTCATTTAGATGAGTACTGTTGACGGAAGAGTGTCCCTGAGGGCTATCGTGTTTTTCGGGTTTTCTTAAGGGCTGTCAGTAAAATGTATAGGCCGAAAGTGGTTGGTTAGGGTGGTTTGGGTCAGTGGGTGGGTGGCTGCGGCTCAGGGTGGGGGGGGGGGTGGTTTATTTCGTGTTAGAGTGTTTGTAAGGGGGGGGGGGATGTGTTGGTTTGTGTTTTAGTTGTGGAGCATCTATTTTTGTTGAAGTTTTTGTTGAGTTGTAGTGTGTGATTGAGATTTTTTATGTTGTGTTTAGTGTTTGTTTGTGGGTTTTTTATTTTGGGGTGAGGGGGAGGTTGGGTTGGTTGGGGGGGGGGGATGGGTTGAGGTGTGGGTGGGTCAGGTCTTTCTTTTGGCTGAGTATTTTTTAGTTGGTGTGTGCGTGCGTGTGCGCATGTGCCTGTGTCTGTGTGTGATTGTGGTGGCCAACCTAGTTTGTGGGCCGGAACTTTTTTGTGGTAAGTTTTTATTGTTTTGTTTTCAAAGTGTGTGTGTTGGGGTCTAGGGAAGTGTTTTATTAAAATGTGTGGCTGTGAAGGTTGATATTGGTATCGGGAGATGTTTTTAAGTCTCCTAGGCCAAGGGAAGTGTTTGATTCTAATTTATGACATTGGGAGCTGCTGCTGAGCTATATAGGTCAAGGGAAGTGTTCAATCCCAATTTATGGGATTGGGAGCGGCTGTTGAGCTATATAGGTCAAGGGAAGTGTCCAATTGCAGATGATATTGTGCTTAGTGGTATTTGGGGTGTTTTGTGATGTCGGTTTTTTCGTCATTTTGTGTGGTTTTGTATGGGGTAGGGTGTCTAAATTTGTTTATATTTAGTTTGGCCCCACCCAAAAACCTCCAGTTTCCCATGCTGCTCATTTTTGTTTGATTATATTTTTGGAGAGAGATGCGTGTGTTGGTTTTATATGTATTTTTGTGTTTGTTGTTGTTTATGTAATGACATCTTAGGCGCCATATTGGAGACGTTGCGAATGGTCGTTTCCGCCATATGGGTGATGTCATGGGTCAAAGCAGACGGGTGGAATTGGAAGTTTCTGTATTCCCACATTTTGTTATAGTGATGTGTGTTACATTTGTTGCAACTATTGCAAACAGATGAACATAGACTGGGAAAAATAAAGATTCTGGTACTACCTTTTGTCCTTGGTCCATGATATCATTGGGATGGCAGACACCCCTATTTCAATTATATACAACATTCTGACCATGACTTTAGTTGTTACACTTAGAAACATACACAAATGATATAAAAGATATCTAATTTCAGAAATAACATGACAGCTGCGGGAATCAAGGGGAGTTGGGTGGGGAGAGACTACAAATACAACAATCGTAATAATGAATACATACCAGAACAAATACTAACACAAAATTCAAGCATATGAAATCCTCAGCAGTCCCAAAAAAACATGTATTAGAAATTTTACATCACCTATACAGCTCAAACGAAGTCTGTGATATCATGAACCCATACATAGCTCCAAAACTCGGTACCGTAAATTTTATTCAACTTATATGGCTCAGTCATGAGAAATATACTACTGTACCACAAAACCACACACAGTTCAACAAATCTAGTACCTAGAATGTCACTTCACCTAAATAGCTAAAGTGGAGTCCACAGTACTACAGAATCACAATTCGCCCATTTAACTGACATTGAAAACCTAAAAGCACGATTCGTACCAATCCTAATCCAAATTATTTACCAACAACTAACATCACAACCCAAAAATTCATTAAAAAAAATTGAATTAACATCTTTGCAGAGAGGTGTTGGACTATTCGGCGGCACAGTTCAGTGTGGGATGTTTGCGTTTAAACTGTGAGCGATTCACTCAACTTCTTGGGTGCAGTTTGTGGGAATAATGCTGGAAGAGATTTTCGTGGCCTGTTGGCGAGTTATTTTGATGTTGACAGCTGTGGGCAACAGATTTATTTTCAGGTTTGGAATTGTTAGTGTGGTATGTTGTTTATGGCTGAAGATTTAATTAATTAATTAATTTTTTTTTTTTGCTATGACAACAAAGCTCACGAGTAAGTCCATTCATGCAACATTTAGGGATGACATGTTGACCAGGACTAAACGCGTACAGTCATTTTGTATAATTGTCAAGTATGTTTTGTGGACAAGGTATGAGATTGATCAAAGTTGCTGCATATCAGACTAGCGACCAATATTCAACTGGTTTTTCTGAAATTAAAGACTATTTTCATTTTAAAAAACACGTAAATTTTATTAGTACAATGTCCATTGAACTGTTCACTCATGGGTGTGTGTACTCTTTTCCTGTGTAATCCTCAGCTAGTTAGACGCTCTTCTTGAATTCGGGAATGAAGGCTTTCATTATTTTTTGGGGGGGGGGGGTGCAAATATCTGACCACCCTCCACACGATTTTCCTTGTGTAACTCTGTCAACATTTTAGTCACTCAATAAGAGCGCACCTTCGTTTACTTCAGTTTTTTTGTTAAAATGGTTTGGATTGTTAATCTGCTGATTTCTTGAAACAAAAGTGCCAGGTCTTGAACTGCCAAGACAGTGGTCTTCACGATGTTTAGTCTTAGTTTTCTCCAAAAAAATGTTATTAATTGAAGACCTTCCTTGTCTTGCACACTGGTTCTACCACTTGAGAACTCAGCACGCCACTTCCTAACGTTATGCTGGTTCATCACATCGCCGTAAATGGCAGTCAGATGAAGCTGATTTCAACTGCGTGGTCCTTTTAAGAAAGCGAATAACCATGCATATTTCATATCTGGTAGTGGATTGTTCATCTCTAACAGTGGACACAGCCAAACTGAATAAACTACTGAGCCAAAGACTGCAAGTTGAGGAAGGGAAGCCTACTCTACCACCTCCTGTTGCTAACTAGTGAAAAATTTAATCCATACTGCTGCAAATGACAAACGGTCTTTAATTCTTGGACAATCCTCAAAAGCGGTGTTGCCAGTGGGACAACAGAGAAAGTTCTGACTAGAAGGGTTCCTGGTCTGAGAAGTCTGGTTGGCTACCCGAGAGATTGTGTTTATGACATTTTTACTATTGCTACAGTTTTGTATCAGCTGACTTTGGTTGATATGTACACTTTATGGTTTTATTTTTTATTGTAGTCTGTACAGTGTGTGTGTGTGTGTGTGTGTGTGTGTGTGTGTGTGTGTGTGTGTTTGTTTGTTCATAATTGAGTGTTTCTGGTATATCAGAAGTTGGTGTTAATGCAATGCTGCACTATCATGAGGTCATGCAACACAGCACAGTTACATAATGTGTCAAAGCAGATGCATTGTACCACAAACTTCGGTTGACCCATGTGGGTTTCTGGATATGCTATAGATCAATCTGATACCACAACTAAGACTTCAAGAGAAAGGGGTGGGGCACACCATCACATTCAAATACAAGCCTTGCTTTGTGTGTCACATTTGTTTTTGTTGCTGATTAAATTTTTGGACGTGTTTTGTCTTGGCTTACACTGGGACAAGTCAAACGTACTGACTTGCGGTATAGAACAGATTCTATCAGTGAGTTTTGTGTCAAGTTTGATGTGCCCTGTTGGAGGGTTGTATAGGGTTGCCAGTGATATCTAAATAGATGACTTATGTTGAAATAAATATTGATTAATTCACATGAAAATTGAAATTTTGATTACAGTGACAACATAGCTTGAAACTTGAAGTGATAGGTTTAGTTTCCATGAAAAAAATTGTGTGTTTTTTGCTGATCTTTTTTTCTACACTGTTGACTGCCTTTGATTTATCCTGCAAACTAGTAGGTATTAGTTCATGTACTGTCATGTTATTGTTACATCGTTCCTACTAAGAATTGGCTGCTGCTCTGCCACCTCCACAGCCAATCATTGCTAGTGCCAACTGTTAAACATTCACTTTGAGGTATGCCCATGATGACCCTTTGTGAAGCTTCTCAGCATCTTGTGATAGTATGATGCTAGTTAGGGACATTCTAGTCACTTTTGAAGGGACATGAATTTGGAGGTACACTCTACCTTCAGTGGATGACTTGTGTAGTAAGAAACTTACAGGATAAACTTAGCCTCTTTTATCCTCTTTTAGTTAATACTAATTGCATAATAGTAGTGATAAATTAAGTATCATTGACCGTTTGGCACTGAATGGACATTGGCACGATTATATTATAGTAACAGAACCACAATAAAATTGATTATGTAATGATATGTAAAGTACAATACAGTTGTTGCTGTAAGTGTTGTAAAACAGTATCATTAGAAGAGAGAATTAAACAAATCAGTCTGAAGATTATAGGAAAGTTCTTATAGAATATAAATATTTTTGGATTACAGGAGACCAGTCTGTGAAAAGTAAGAAGCAGAAACATTGTGTTGTTGATAGGCACACATAACAGAAAGAAAACATGCTAACTTTCTGAGTTATTCTTTGATGAGATACGAAACACACACACACACACACACACACACACACACACACACACACACACACACACACACACACACACGTTCCCCTACTGTGTGTGTGTGGGGGGGGGGGGGCGTGCGCGTTGACAACTCAATGCTTCTGCTTTTTGGTGAGTGGTCTCCTCTAATCCAAAGGCAGTTACAAATCAATGTAAAGGATACCCGTAGGTTTCACTAGCTTTAAATTGCTTCACAGTAAGGGACTGAAGAGTAAGTACAGTTTCCATACATGGGGAAATTGTAGCTTACTAGATAACTTGACCTGATTAGACTGTCCTCATTCAGAATGTTATGGTCACACCCGCACAATCATTTCAAGTAATGGTTGAACAATTACAGTAGTTGCCTTATGCTGCGCATGACATACCATGAATGTCAGTGCTCATTGTTGATGAGGTCATTTAATTCTTGCAATGTTGTCTAAAGCACTCTACCATTTTTGTGTGCTACAGTATTTTCAAGATTTCACAGCAATTGCAGCTCTATTGGATTTGTGTGTTCTGCAAGTGTTGGAACAGGTTCCCCTCCCCCCTCGTGCGTGATAACATGGTTCCCTGCTGCTTTCCTTGGCTTAAGAGATTTTTCAGTGATCATAACACTGTTGTAATTGCTTATTATATACTTTCTGTAGAACCTTGCAGATGCTAAGTCACTGCAATAAAGTGCAGCATTGATGTCAATATTCATAGCTGCTTTGACCCGATGCAGTTTGTGTCAGCTGTGTCAAGATTTTGTTTGACAATGCTCTGCATCACATTCGATCTATCACAGCTTGTCTCAAATTGCACTGGGAATATTTCATCAAATGTGGCTTTGATTATCTGTAATATGCTACTGTCTGCATCAGTCAGTGACATGTTTTGAAATATTTACTGCCATTCAATAGCAATAGATAACAGTCAGGTTTGACTGTATCACAACTTTGTTTTGCAAGTTGAAAGCAAGGTAGGAATATGTTGTTTACTTGCTGTATATCTCAATGATCTTTGTACTGTGATCTGCAAGCATTGATTCGGCCATTCTAGTCTTGTAGTTAAACTACTTAAATTTATGGTTGTGTTACTTTGCTATAATTGTCCATAGCTGCTTAGTAGGTTCATGAAGGCTCTTCGCCAATATTCTCGCCATATAGCAATTATTTGCTTTCAGACACATTTGGTTAGGCTGTTCCATCATGTGTGCCCACTGGCTGGTAGTGGCATGCGTGTGTGCACAGTCAAGCAGTGACATGCAAATGGCTCGCATGCAGACAGTCGGGGGAGCCGCTGCAAATGAGTTGCATGTGAATAGTTAACACCATGCATATCCCAAAACCGGGTAGTGAAAAGACCATGAGCAAGCAGATACATTGTAATGGGATGTGTTCAACAGAAATATTCAGTTCAACTGAAAAATACTGATACTTTATTGGGTTTCTGAAACAGGACATCTTTTTGTCATTACAAGATTCAAAATATTCATAGTGAGGCTCCTTGCTGCTGCAGTACGCAGAATGATCTTCGGTGCTGGGTCATGGAGCTGGGACCTTTCTGCAGTTTTTATCCTTATCATTACAGAAAACAAGTTTTAACAACAATATTTTGAACTAAACATTTATGTAATGTTATCTGCTTCCTGTGAAGTTTCAGAAACTCTTTTGCATGAATATCATGATACTGTCTTAACAAATTGGTTATGTTGTAAGATCTGTCATTGAGCAGAATGCAATTTTGCAAATGAGTCAGTTCTAATTGCATTTCTGAAGGCACAGTATGTGGTGCAGTGGAAAATGATGTGCTAAATGTTTTTTTTTTTTTTTAAAAAAAAAGGCTGCGCAGGTCCTTAAACCTTGTTTCAAATGACTTGACAGAGTTGCACAGTATTTTGTTGATAAGCTGTGAAACATGAAGGTAATCGTAGCAATGAAAAGCTTTTCCTGTAGCAAATCGCCTTTCAAATGGACGGAGTTTGGCACACGAATACTTTGGTTTTCTCATACATGTTAAGAGTAAACAAGATACTTTCCTTGAAGTGACAGACTTGAGTGTACTGTAATATCAATGAGAAAAGCCAGTTCCCTGTTCATTTGTTGTCACTAAGTGCTGTCTGCATTGCTAGTGCACAGAATTACTGCATTTATAGGACTTTGTCTGTTAAGTGAACAAAAGAGTTCTTTGAGTACTGTATATTCAGTTTCAGTTACTAGGGTAGTGAGCAAAGACCTGTATCCAAAGTAAGTAAATAAAGAGGATTTGCTGTTGTAATGTAATGTGCGAGAAAATTAAAGACTCCCCGATGTCACTGGACACTTGTGTTTTGATTTCGCAATTGCAGTGGCGGCTTTGTAGTGTGGTAAGCTACAGTCTGTAGGTTTCAGGGAAATATATATTTCCAAATTCTTTGAAAAATGTTGTTGCCTTCTCACATTACCCACTGGGAGGCTAGAGTTAACACCTTGCTGTAATGACACAGGAAAATATTACGCCAACAGCTAAAATGTGAATTATTCTTTGGTAATGGGTTTTCAGTTCACCTAATTGGTAAATAGACCTCGTGCTGCACTTCTTTCTGAAAACAAAGCTATAGTTGATCCCACTTCAAAGCAATGGGATTCTGATTCACTATAGTTACAGAAGAGATACTGAATTTAATTGATGAAAGGAGGAAATACAAAAATGCAGTAAGTGAAGCAGGCAAAAAGGAATACAACTCAGGAAGTGCAAATTGGCTAAGCAGGCATGGCTAGAGGACAAATGTAAGGATGTAGAGGCTTATCTCACTAGGGGTAAGATAGATACTGCCTGCAGGAAAATTAAAGAGACCTTTGGAGAAAAGAGAACCACTTGTCTGAATATCAAGAGCTCAGATGGAAACCCAGTTCTAAGCAAAGAAGGGAAAGCAGAAAGGTGGAAGGAGTATATAGAGGGTTTATACAAGGGCGATGTACTTGAGGACAATATTATGGAAATTGAAGAGGATGTAGATGAAGATGAAATGGGAGATACAATGCTGCGTGAAGAGTTTGACAGAGCACTGAAAGACCTGAGTCGAAACAAGGTCCCGGGAGTAGACAACATTCCATTAGAACTACTGATGGCCTTGGGAGAGCCAGTCATGACAAAACTCTACCATCTGGTGAGCAAGATGTACGAGACAGGCGAAATACCCTCAGACTTCAAGAAGAATGTAATAATTCCAATCCCAAAGAAAACAGGTGTTGACAGATGTGAAAATTACCGAACTATCAGTTTAATAAGTCATAGCTGCAGAATACTAACGCGAATTATTTACAGATGAATGGAAAAACTGGTAGAAGCTGACCTCGGGGAAGATCAGTTCGGATTCCGCAGAAATGTTGGAACACGTGAGGCAATACTGACCTTACGACTTATCTTAGAAGAAAGATTAAGGAAAGGCAAACCTACGTTTTTAGCATTTGTAGACTTAGAGGAAGCTTTTGACAATGTTGACTGGAATACTCTCTTTCAAATTCTGAAGGTGGCAGGGGTAAAATACAGGGAGCGAAAGGCTATTTACAATTTGTATAGAAACCAGATGGCAGTTATAAGAGTCGAGGGACATGAAAGGGAAGCAGTGGTTGGGAAGGGAGTGAGACAGGGTTGTAGCCTCTCCCCGATGTTATTGAGGTTTGCCGATGACATTGTAATTCTGTCAGAGACAGCAAAGGACTTGGAAGGGCAGTTGAACGGAATGGACAGTGTCTTGAAAGGAGGGTATAAGAGGAACATCAACAAAAGCAAAACGAAGATAATGGAATGTAGTCGAATTAAGTCATGTGATGCTGAGGAATTAGATTAGCAAATGAGACACTTAAAGTAGTAAAGGAGTTTTGCTATTTGGGGAGCAAAATAACTGATGATGGTCGAAGTAGAGAGGATATAAAATGTAGACTGGCAATGGCAAGGAAAGTGTTTCTGAAGAAGAGAAATTTGTTAACATTGAGTGTAGATTTAAATGTCAGGAAGTCGTTTCTGAAAGTATTTGTATGGAGTGTAGCCATGTATGGAAGTGAAACATGGACAATAAATAGTTTGGACAAGAAGAGAATAGAAGCTTTCGGAATGTGGTGCTACAGAAGAATGTTGAAGATTACGTGGGTAGATCACGTAACTAATAAGGAGGTATTGAATAGGATTGGGGAGAAGAGAAGTTTGTGGCACAACTTGACTAGAAGAAGGGATCGGTTGGTAGGACATGTCCTGAGACATCAAGGGATCACAAATTTAGCATTGGATGGCAGCGTGGAGGGTAAAAATTGTAGAGGGAGACCAAGAGATGAATACACTAAGCAGATTCAGAAGGATGTAGGTTGCAGTAGGTACTGGGTGATGAAGGATCTTGCACAGGACAGAGTAGCATGGAGAACTGCATCAAACCAGTCTTAGGACTGAAGACCACAACAACAAATAGTTTACTTAAATCACCAGCAAAACTCTCTTTTACTGATTTTACTTTAAGCTAAAGGCTGTAATTCAAGTTTTACAGGAAAAGAAACTGTTTGCAGTCTAATTAATGAAATGAAAGTAAAGTTTACTTAGATTCTATTTTATCATTCCATTTAATTAGGACTCATTCGTTATTTGCATTTTCCCACAAGTTCTTCAGTGCTCAGTGCTCTCTCCTTAAAACTTGCCAACAAAACCATGTCACAAGAGACATCACATTTTATTTCTTTGTCCAAGAAAACGAGAGCATTCTGAAGAATAAGAAATTCATATATTGCCATGTCCAAGATAATTGTTTTTTATAGTTAAATCTATGCTGCAGATTTTATAAAATTCATTGGCGCTGATGAGTTTTTCTCAATCGCCCAAAGATGTCACTCGACAGCTGATGTACTCTCTATTGAGTCCTTCTTAATCCCAACGGATGGTAATAGTCTCACCTCTCTCAGATCATTTCTCTCCCTCTCTCCATTAGTTTGTGACCTGAAAAAGAAAATAAAACCCATTTTTACTACTGCTTTCTTTTTACCTACCTAATTTAAATTGTATTCCATTTTTGTCCTACAAGAAATCGTGTGCATTTCATTGGGCAAAAAAAATAAAAAATAAAAAAGGAAAACTTTGCTGGTGAACAAAATTCGCCTGGAAGTGTGTATGCAAAAAGCGTTCCCCGAAAGCATCTCCTGTTTCATTTCTGTATATAGGTTGGTTTTCTAATGAACTGCAAAGAATATGGAAGAACTATGCTCTACTAAACCATTATACTGCATAATGATGTGTGTCACTGTATACTGCTTCCAGACAGCAAAAATACCTGTAACTGGTGATGATTGGCATTGTGATACCTTACAGAATTCACACATTCTACAATGACCTTCAGGACGTTGCCATATTACGCACTTCCTGTCCAGAGGGCTTCCTGATGGATAAAACAATAGATATTTGATATTTATTTCGCAAATTTATCTTGATTTTTGCTTTCATACAGCACACAAAACCTTGCCGACTGTCAGCTATCTGAGGTGCTCAACCTGCCACAGAACAGGTTGTGTCCCATGGGAAACATATTTGCAACGGATTCAAACGCCATTCCAAACATTTTACGATGTGGTTGTGTAGTTCAAAGGTATAACATCTAATAGCTCCTGGAAAACCTGTAATTCTGAATCAATACCCCACACAAATATAGCAAGCTGCATGTAGTCTGTTACAGTGGTATTATCCTTAAGTGTTAATAAATAAGCTCTGGAAGAATAACCTTTCTCGTTCAGTTGGTTTTCCAGATCTTTACATGTGTCTTGGGTCTGCTATGATCTCCCCTCTGCCAAAACTGTTCAAAAATATTCTCTCTGTTTTCTAGGATTAACTTGTTATGACATTTCAGTCAGCATAGGTTGGAATCACATTCAGGCTTTGTTAATATTATTAGCTACAAGCAACATTAGATGACAGTGCTTCCAACTCCGTAGCAAGGAAAATAAACAGTAAAGTTTCCCTGTACAAACTTCGGAACTACGGTTATGACTTTAATTGTGTTGTCATTCTCCCAGGAAAACAACATAACATAACATAACTTTGCACCAGTGAATAAGTTCCTTCAGTGACAAATGATATTCCGAAGATTGCTATTGCTGCTTAACTTATGGTGCTAGAGATAAAATTAACATACAGGAGAAAAATAGTGAAGTAACAATTCTAGTGAACATCATCTCAGTTTGGCCATTTTTGGGCTTATGATATTAATAGATGGAGTTGTCAGTATTTCTCAAACAGATAAACATTAAATTTTTTGAAATGTTTAGATGACACTTTTCATTTGAAGCTCTCAACAGTGAAGAATTTATCAAGAACATCCACGATGAATTTTGCTTTGGTGGTTAATCTGCTTTGACCCGTGGCTTCATATTTCAGGTAAATAGCATAGTTTACATGAGTTACTAAGACAACTATAGAGAACTTTTAATAACAGTTGTATCACATCCTTCAAGATGGCGACAACAGTAGAGATCATTAGTCTCAAACAACCATAAAAAACATGTGAAATATTTCAATTACCCAGTGAAATGCAATCAACGGAACAACTGTGGGAAATGGGGGATTTTTGGGTGGGGATAAAGTAAAACAAAGGAGAATAAAACTTACATCTTTGCAAAGCAACCATATAATCAAAAAATCATGTACATGAATTCTCTGAGGATGAACCAATCAAACGTAAAAGGAAAAACACACAATTGGAATTGAGTATTTTGCTTGACCTCTATATCTTAAACAAAGACAGTGATACTGGACATGTCCCCACAGAACAATACAGAATCTGAGAATAGCACATACAGATTTCTGTAGATTTCTGTAGAATAAACCAAACAGAAAAATCCTAAAAACTCACAATAGGCAATCAAGTATTTCACTTGACCTATGTAGCTTAAAGGAAGACAGAGATATCGGACATGCCCTCGCAAAACAACAACATATCAAAAAAGAATAGAATACACCAAATAAAAAAAAAATGCAAAATACACACAGTTGGAATCAAATATTTTGCTTGACGTAGAAAGAAAACAGTGAAACCAAAAACACCACACACAACCATAAAAAACAGTACCACAATTTTAACTAGACCTATATAGCTGAAATGCAGACATCAACCCCCTCCCCCCTTTTTTTCCTCCTATCATGAGCCATCCAAATTTTGCTTCATAAATTCATAATTTAAAATTTATAAGTAACTGTTCAAACCAGAAACATTCACTTGTATTGACAGTGTAATTGCTGGTATGAATGATGCCTACATAGTTTTCAGTCAGTGGTATGCAGGAAATATAAATTGGTTAATTTGAAGAAAGGGGGGAGGGTACTAATTTCCATGTTTGATGCAAAACATATTGGTCACTAAGAAACACTTTCTCTGATATTATGTAAGCAAATGTATACTTCAGAGTATGGAAGAAGTTCTTGCAAAATTAGTAATAATCACAGCTTCAGGTTTGGAGTTCCATTGGTACCATAATTATTCAAGTATGTGTCATATAATAGGGGAAAGATTTGTTGTCACAATTGGGGTGTTCCATATATGAAAGTACATTTCTCATCTATTGACTGTAATAAAAACTTTCATCAATCTCAATAATCATTTTTTGGGGAAAAGAACATCCATAATGAACAACAGCTTTCCTCATATATCCAGAAACAAACCAAACAAAGCAAAAAGTTGCCTAGCAAGAGAGGCCAGTGTCAAAAGAAGACAGTAATTACTAATAAATATTGGAACTAACATTGAAACTTCCTGGCAGATTAAAACTGTATCCCGGACCGGGACTCGAACTTGGGGCCTTTGCCCGGGCAAGTGCTCTAAGAACTGAGCTACCCAAGCACAACTCACGACCCGTTCTCACAGCTTCAGTTCTGCCAGTATCTCGTCACCTATCTTCCAAAATTCACAGAAGCTCTTCTGAAACCTTGCAGAACTAGGCCTCCTGGAAGAAAGGGTATTGCAGAGACATAGCCACAGCTTGGCGGATATTTCCAGAATGAGATTTTCACTCTGTTGCGGAGTGTGCGCTGATATAAAACTTCAAAAACTTGCAGAAGAGCTTCTGTGAAGTTTGAAAGGTAGGAATCGAAGTACTGGCAGAATTGGATCTGTGAGGATGGGTCATGAGTCGTGCTTGGGTAGCTCAGTTGGTAGGGCACTTGCCCGCGAAAGGCAAAGGTCTTGAGTTCGAGTCTCGGTCCGGCACACAGTTTTTATCTGCCAGAAAGTTTCATATCAGCAGTGCACACTCCACTGCAGAGTGAAAATCTCATTCTGAAAGTAACATTATAAGACAGAAATGGGGAAGAAAGCTTTCAAACTCCTGAGTCTTAAGGTAAATACAAGCACTGTGAGAAAGATCCTGGCAACTTAGGAAGTTCAATGTTAGAATTGGAGTGTATATTCAATGTTAGAATTGGAGTGTATATTCATGATCAGATGAATTAACCAGCACCTTAGTAGAAGCTTGTAACTTTTGTGACTTGTAGTAGTATGGCTTAAGACACTGTAAAGTGTTGTGGACCCACCCTGCTCTATGACTGTTAAGGCACAACTCAGAACTACCAGAAATCTTAATCAAAGTCATACTTATCTATCTTGGACTCAAACAAATTGAGTGTAGTGACATAGGGACCACACAAGCTCATCATGTTCTTAGTGTATCACAGTCCATTCTGGCACAGTTAAAGAATGATAAGGTGGTGCAATCTCATACACTAGGTATATGTTGCCTGTGTTGTGCTTTTGGTGAACAGTGTAAGAATACCTTCACCAACTGCCCTGAACAGTTCCCTGACGGCAAGGAAGATGCCTTGCTTCTTGTGGCTTGTGACATTCCTGTACCATTCTGTCAGGGTGTACTAATGTGCACTGACACTCATTAGTCTGAGCAACCCTTTTTCCATTATTTGAGTAGCCAATCAGATGTTTCTCACATTAAAGTACTTAAGCACACTCTTTACGTGGTGGTATTGGAGAACCTTGGTGATCCCACGACCTTCGAGGTGAGATGTGCTATGCTTCGGACACCCTCGATTTGGCTGAAATCTGCATTCAAATGCATGGATGTCATATGCCTTGTTCAGTTTGCAGTCAGCTATTGTGCAGATTGTCAGTTCAAGATCTCACAAGATCCCACTCATGTGAAATGCCAACCCATCCCATCCCTCAAGTGTGCTCCAAGACAACAGCAGTTTGTTAATTCAGTTGAGCATGAGTGTATATGCAATGTGTGTTCTGCTCTGGAAGTGTTAAATTTTGTCTGTTTATTTGCTAAATTAGTTGTTTGGTCTATGCGCACACACACGTTCTATTTTTCTTCAATAGCTTAATTTCCTTTATCCAGGTGTGTGCTGTAAGTGATATTCATTTGACAAAAATGTATCTTAAGTTTTAATTGGCCTTAGGTACAGATATTTACTTCATCACATTCAGTGATTTCATGTGCACTTTTGAAAAAATATAAAGGAATTTTGCATATATGTTTATATAGAGTTCTATAGTGTTCTCAGAAAATAGTTTAAAACAGACGGTGTTATGTTATCAATAAAAACAATTAAAATGTCTGTTTTTCGTTGCAGTTTCAGTACTGTGTTCCCTATTTATGTAGAGGCAATATGGGAATGGAAGATGTTATTCCAAAACACTTGAGATACCATACTTTTTCTAGGCACTTTATGAATTTTTTCGAATGCTGCAGTTGTTACAGACAGCTTTTCAGAGACCTTTTATGTACTACATTGTGAAGCAAAAGATGAGACATGATGCCAGATTTGTTGTAATAAATTGGCTGCCAGTCAAAAGCTGCTGCTAAATGAACTGAAGCACTGTCTGACAATGAAGGTGGTGAATATGTAAAGCTGTGCCTGCTGTAAAAATTACATCAAATGGTGATAAGATTAGCCAAAGGTACTTCAACAGGAAAAGGAAAAAAAAAAGTGCAATGGATTCTATTAGTGAAAACAAAGCCACCTTCCGAGAAAATAAATGGAAGCAATTTCATAAAAGTTGAGGTCGTTTACATTTTTCTGTGTACATTTACATCAGCTCACAGCAAAAAGGAAAGAAACAGTACAGTAATGCTGGTGTGCCAAATATACAATGGTGGAAAGTTCAAAATATAAAAGGTGACTTTGTATAACAAAACTGCTGTAACTTTAAGCATTGATGTATTGTACTGTATGTTGTTCTGATATTTAAATAAAGAGTTTTGACAGTGCAATTCAGTTCAGATCAGCCATCCTTGAAAAAAGGAAGGTCTGATTTCAGCATATTACTGGCCATGTGTATTGGAAAATGAGGATAATATTAATATTTACCAAGCAGATTTTTGATTGAAATGGCCATATCCAATCTGCTCAATCATGTATTTCCAATTTTGTAATAGAGCACTCATGCAGAAGCAGGAGTGAAGTATGGGCAAAGGCATAATTGCTTTAGAAAGTGGGATTTGTGAACAGGATCCTAATTTTTTTTTCCATAATTGTCACTTTTTCTCTTTAGCTGTGAACTGCTTATAAGGATATAAACTTAAGTTTTCAGTTAGTCATTAAATATCCAGTTCTCATCGCTGTTAACAAAATGAAACAAAGACTGCCCTTACACAATGTTAAGACTCTAAGCAAAATTGAAAGGGTCACCGAAATAAGGCTCTGAAACAAACTGGCATCAGTTTTTATCATTAATTGGGGCATCAGCAGCTTATGTCAAGAAAGTGATAAAGCAGTGTGAACTAACATAAAAAGGCACTTTGGATGCATTTAAATGGCTGAATTTAACACACAGAGCACACAGTACGCCCCATTTATTTAGATGTGGGTCCTTTCTTAATGGCACAGCTTTACATACCTGAGGAGAAACCGAGAGAATGCAATTCGAAATATTCGAGAGAATGCAGTGCTTCAACACCAAGCATCGGTGAAGAATCGCAGACTTGTGCAGCAGATGGAACGTCGTCCAGCTGTTGTGGCAGCTCTTAAATTGAAAAAGGTAGGAAAAAACTTTTATTTTATAGCATAATCCTTCTACTGTTGCCAGTTAATATGGTTTCAAAATATTGGCCTATTTTCAGTTATCATTTTATTTTTACTGTCTGGAATTAATCTAACAAATGACCAACGTGTTTACGTGAAGTCTTACAAATGTTTACATAAATTTTACAGAGGAGCATGCGGCAACGTCTTGGTCAGCGCTTGGGAAACACCAGCATTAAGGATCGATTGACATTAAATGTATCATATCGTGGAGGTCGTATGAGGGCAAGAAGTCGTTCCCGTGGAATGCCAAGAGGAAGAGGTAATTAATGTTTTGTGTGTTGGTCCACATTTGGAACACTATACTTTACATGTTCTTCAACTTGGTACTGCATGTGGCATGTGCTGGAAGTAAATGCAAGTGGTTCTACCTATTCATTCCTCCAGTTCCTGCAATCTCTGCAAGAAGTGTCAAGTTACGCTGCGCATGTGCTACTAGTTCACTGAGTGACACCTTCAATTGAGGTGTTATTGCTGTGGTCCTCAGTCCAGAGACTGGTTCGATGCAGCTCTTCATGCTACTCTGTCCCATGTAAGCCTCTTCATCTCCGAATAACTACTGCAACCTTCTGAATCTGCTTAGTGTATTCATCTCTTGGTTTCCCTCTATGATTTTATCCTCCACACTTCCCTCCAATACTAAATTGGTGATGCCTTGATGCCTCAGAACGTGTCCTACCAATCGGTCCCTTCCTGTAGTCAAGTTGTGCCACAGATTCCTCTTCTCCCCAGTTCTTTCAGTAACTCCTCATTAATTACGTGATCTACGTATCAAATCTTCAGCATTATTCTGTAGCACCACATTTCAAAAGCTTCTATTCTCTTCTTGCCTAAACTGTTTATCATCCATGTTTCACTTCCTTACATGGGTGCACTTCATATAAATACTTTCAGAAAAGACATTCTGTCACTTAAATCTTTACTCGGTTTGACAAATTTCTCTTCTTCAGAAACACTTTCCTTCCCATAGCCAGTCTACATTTTATATCCTCTCTACTTTGACCATCATCAGTTATTTTGCTCCCCAAATAGCAAAACTCCTTTACTACTTTAAGTGTCTCATTTCCTATTGTGATTTCTTCCGCATCACCTGATTTAATTTGACTACTTTCCGTTATCCTCATTTTGCTTTTGTTGATATTCATCTTATATCCTCCTTTCAAGACACTGTCCATTCCGATCAGCTGCTCTTCCAAGTCCTTTGCTCTGTGACAGAATTACAATATCACCGGCACACCTCTTCTCCATGGATTTTAATTCCTACTCCAAATTTTTCTTTTGTTTCCTTCATTGCTTGCTCAATATACAGATTGAATTACATTGGGGATATGCTACAACCCTGTCTCAACTCCCTTCTCAGTCACTGCTTCCCTTTCAAGCCCCTTGGCTCTTACAACTACCATTTGGTTTGCATACAAATTGTAAATAGCCTTTTGCTCCCTGTATTTTACACCTACCACCTTCGTAATTTGAAAGAGAGTTTCCAGTCAACATTTTCAAAAGCTTTTTCCAAGTCTACAAATGCTAGAAACATAGGTTTGCCTTTTCTTAACCTATCTTCTAAGATAAGTCTTGGGGTCAGTATTGCCTCATGTGTTTCAATATTTCTACGGAATGCAAACTGATATTCTCAGAGGTTGGCTTCTACCAGTTTTTCCATTCGTTTGTAAAGAATTTGTGTTTGTATTTTGCAATCATGACTTACTAAATTGATACTTAGGTAAGTTTCACACCTGTCAACATCTGCTTTCTTAGGGATTGGAATTATCACATTCTCCTTGAAGTCTGACAGTATTTCGCCTGTTTCATACCTCTTGCTCACCAGATTGAAGAGTTTTGTCATGGCTGGCTCTCTCAAGGCTGTCAGTGGTTCTAATGGAATGTTGTCTGTTCCCAGGGCCTTGTTTCCACGTAGGTCTTTCAGTGCTCTGCCAAATTCTTCAGACAGTATCATATTTCCAATTTCATCTTCCTCTACATTCTCTTCCATTTTCGTCATAATGCCCTCAGGTACATCGCCCTTGTATAGACACCACCCCCCCCCCCACTACATACTCCTTCCCCCCTTCCTGCTTTCCCTTCTTTGCTTAGGACTGGTTTTCCATCTGAGCTCTTGATATTCATACAGTTGGTGGTTCTCTTTTCTCCAAAACTCTCTTTCATTTTCCTGTAGGCAGTATCTATCATATCTGTAGTGATACATGCTTCTGCATCCTTACATTTGTCCTCTAGCCATCCTTGCATAGCCATATTTCACTTACTGTCACTCTCATATTTGAGACGTTTGTATTCCCTTTTGTCTGCTTCATTTCCTGCATTTTGTATCTTCTTCTTTCATCAGTTAAATTCAATATCTGTTCTGTAACCCAAGGATTTCTAGTAGCTCTCATCTTTTTACCTACTTGATCATCTGCTGCCTTCACTATTTCATCTCTCAAAGCTTCCCTTCTTCTTCTACTGCATTTCTTTCCCCTCTTCTTGTCCACTTGTCCCTAATGCTCTCTCTGAAACTCTCTACAACCTCAGGTTCTTTCAGTATATCCAGGTCCCATCTCTTTAAATTTCTCCGTTTTTTGCAGCTTCTTCAGTTTTAATCTATGATTCATAACCAATAAATTGTGGTCCGAGTCCACATCTGCCCCTGGAAATGTCTTGCAATTAAAACCTGGTTCCTAAATTTCTGCCTTACCTTAATATAATCAATCTGAAACCTTCCAGTGTCTCTAGGTCTCTTCCACGTATATGATCTTGTTTCATGATTCTTAAACCAAATGTTAGTTATGATTTAATTGTGCTCTGTGCAAAATTTCAGCAGATGGCTTCCTGTTTCATTCCTGTCCCCCAGTCGATATTCACTTACGACTTTCCCTTCTCTTAGTTTTCCTACTATTGAATTCCAGTACACATGACTATTAGGTTTGGGCTTCGTGTCTATCTTGGCTACAATAATGCATTCACTGTGCTGTTCATAGTAGCTTATCCATATTCCTTGCCTCTGAATGTCACTAATTCCCACTGTTGATGTAATCTGTTGTTTTAATTCACTTATTAGTAGTGTTACATTCCAGATATGTCTTAATTTATTTCATAATTTCTGTCCACTCTCATAGTTTGTGCTACTAAGCTCAAGCATTGTTAAAATGTTGTTCATTGAAATCCCCCCCCCCCCCCCCCCCCCAGTGTCCATACTTTATTTAGTGTTCTGCCCAAAGGCCGATCTTTGCATAGTTGCTCTCCGTGGCCTGTTGTCTGTAGCTCTCTATAGTTGCATGTAGTTACCGCTTCCTTTAACGTCCTCCACCGTCTTGTATCGTGTCCATGCTTTCATTCTTCTCCTGCACACTAATCGCAATGCACTCACCATCAAACGGTTCCTTCGCAGCAGTGGCCGAGCTAATTCTTCGGTCTTTTTCATATAACTGACTGTAGTGTTCTTTTCTCCCCTATTCTTTCAGGCACTTGTTTGATGATCAGTCTTTGTACCCAACAAATCCTTCCATCCTCGTCCACACCCAAATCTTAAAACCTTCAAACATCCTTTTGTCCTTTCTTCTCAGTGTTTATATTTCAGCTTCATCAGCTGTAACACTCCAGACAAAACATTTGGCTTTTCCTGAGCTACAGAACAAGCTCCTCTTTCTATCAAAAGCTTCCTTGTCTACTGCAAGTTGAGCTTTCAAACAGTGAAAACACCAGGTTAAAAAAAGGGTAGCTTGCTACTCACTGTAAAGATGATTGTTGAGCTGCAGACAGGCACAGTGTGCCTGCAACAAAACAGGTTATTTTTGCACTGAGTAACATCTATCCTTTTCCTAATATTGTTACAATTTGTGCTTTAACCTCCTTGTGGTGCCTTAGACTTTCTATTACTGTGCTTTCTAAGCACTTGAAAGTTTTCACTAGGCTGATTTTGATTTCTCCTATCTTAATACTAATTTATCTCATTTGCCAATCACTATGCACTATGTTTTTATCTTATTGATCTGCAAGCCACTTTAACATTTTGTGTGTGCTACTTTCAGTGGGTGCTAGTAACGGCATATCATCCACATCATCGTGCTGTCCCTTTCTTCCAAAACAAATATCGCTTTTTTTCAACTAAGTATTTTGCAATTTTTTCCTTTTGCTACTTGTTAAAAAACATCATATGTACCTCAGGCATTTCATTTCCAGCCCTTACTCAATTACTGTTTGTTGTAAGTATAAATTATTTACCAATCTCCTCCCCTTCCAAATCAACTCCTTTCTTTTTCAAAGTACTCTCCAGTTTGCTTCATTGCACTATCTCTTAAGTCTTTTTTAAGTCAACAAATAGAGTATAAGTTTCTCCACCTCTCTTTCCTGTACTTCTTAGTAATCCAGTTCTCTTGTTCTTTCACTCTTTCTGAATCAAAACTCTTTTTCTACAATACCATTCTGGCTTTCCATTCAGTGCTCTATTTGGTACTTGTGACAATGTTACTGCATGAGAAAATAAACTGGTAGTCATATGTCATTCACACTTCATTGTATTTGTCTTTTCTTAATTGGTATCATTACCGTTGCCATAAAGTCTTCTGACCATTCTCTTTTTTTGTATATCTCATTACAAGGTTGGACTGTTTCTCCTGCCTCAGCCTCCCAAGCTCTTCACCACTTCTGTTGGTAATTCGTCAGTTCCACATGCCTTTTTATTTTACATGTTAGTTGGTGGTTTTGCATTTCTTCATCATAAGTACCATACTCTTTTTCTGTCATTGTGAACATTCGCCTTTTCTTCACTCTTTATGTAGCTTGATCATTCATACATCTCGTGCACATACTGTAACACTATTTCAAGTGCTGCACAGGACAATCGCAAGCATTTTTCGTGAAGTTCATCACTCTGTACTTATTTAAACAATATATATATAATGCATTCAGATGGGTTCTTGCAAAGAATTAAAGATTACTTACATAAATTTGTTTTTTTTTAAATTGTATTGAAACCAGGAAACTAAACTTCCGTATGGGACATGAAAAGTACTTTTGCACCACACGCATATTTATAGATTCCAGAATTTCTGTTCATTTATTTGAATTACAAACCTGCTTTTTTAAATACAAGTATATGAAGAGTTAAATACTTTGGACAAGCAATAATTAAACCTAAAACTTGAAATTTCGCCCCCGATGAATACTAAGAAGACTAGTTCAGTATGACACACGCTTGGTTCCATAGATGACTTGTGCAAATTCTGTTGTTATTAATGCAATTTTTTAGACTCTGTCAAACTGATCGATAAACGAATTACTCAGTTGAAAACTTAATGCTATTTTTTACAACTTTTTGTTTTCTATTTAAAATTGAGGTGAGTTAACTTGCAACACAGTTACAGTCCCAAGTTTGAACAGACCTGTAATAACATGTATTACCTTTTTAATGATCTTTGGCAATTTATTGGTTTCAAATTTTTTTCATTTTTAATGGAAGAAATGTTACTTTTGTCTAATGTGAAGAACTTGTTTTGTTTTTTGTTTTTAAGTTGGTTAAAAAAAATATAGCTTATCTTCTCCATTTTCAGCACCACTTTCACAGATGCCGTAGATTTTATGTTTTTGACCTTTCTCACCTAAAAGTTCACTCCAGGCCCAGGTTGTAAAATTTGTTACTTGTTCAGCAACCAATATCTGTAGCATTCCAGTTTCTTGAGATCCATTTTGCTTTCTTGTCTCAAATTCATCATTTTGTGCATTTTTAATGACCCAGGGAAATTTATACAATGTGTCCCACAAACACACTTGGCAATTCTCCTGAAACTGCACCATGTAGTTTGTGACGTTTGACGTGGCAATACTACACTCTGCAACATTGTTTGATGCAACAGTGTGTGGCTGGAGCACACTGTTTAGCGACAGTGTATCACTATTCTGTTGAAGAGCGTGTATTTCTTGTGAAACAGTATTATATTACTGGTTCCATTAAGACATGTAAGTGAATGTTTGTTGAACAGTTTGGTGACCAGCATATACTGTCTTAATGCTGGGTACAGAAGTTAATGAAAACAATGGAGAGCATTGGAACAGTGTTGGATCTTCATGTTGGGGGTCAGCCACCACTATCAGAAGAAAAAGTGACTGACATGAAACAATGATTGTTGGCCTGTCCTGCAAAGTCAGTTTGACATTTATCTCAGGAATGTGGAGTGTCACGGAGCACTTTTCACAGATCTGAAGAAAGCCGCCATGTATCCATATAGATTCACAATTGTTCAGAATTTGAATGTCAAGACAAAAGAATTACATTTGGCCGTTGGTTTCAGCAATTTATTGGTCAGGGGTCAGGAATATTACAGCACACGTGGGGTCAGTGATGAGGCATGGTTCCATCTCTCTGACTATCTAAACTTTCAGGATACACATTTGTAGTGTAATGAAAATCCACATGCGCTCGTGGAGCAACTCTTGCATTTACAAAAAACTGGCGTGTTCTGTGTGATTCACAGTGTTGCTTTATCGGACCAATTCTTTACGAGTCTACTGTGAAAAGTGCAATTTTCGTCAAAATGTTTCACCAATTTGTGAACCAGTTGGACTTACCCTCGGCTGGTAATAACGGGATGGTGGTACATGCCACATGTCTTGAGCGATCAAGGCTGAAGTCTAATCATTTTTCCTTGGTAGAATGATTTCGAAAGGATTGTGGCATCCAAGGTCACCTGATTTAACACGACCTAAGTTGTTCCTCTGGGGTGGTCTAAAAGGCAAGGTGTACAGGAACAAACCACTCAACTTATAAGATTTAAGAGAACATCATCCATGAAATGCAGGCAGTGACACTAGAGGTTCTAGCAGCAACATTCCAGAATCTGTAACATTGTGTTCACCTGAGTTTACAAGTTGAGGGCGGTCACTTCCAACACCTGTTGTGATTCGCCTTTATTTCCACATGAACAAGGTGTGGCACGTTCATTTCGTTTCCTGATTTTTATGCAAAGCCTTCAATTGCAATTTAAGCAAATGTTTATTTGTGGGGCATCTTTTGAGTGGGAGACACCCTGTATTTAATATTTCGCTTCTCAATTTCTGATACTATGTCAGCAGTGGTACTATTAACTTCTACAGTCCTGGTTGCAAACCAGAAACGGTCCTTTATTTCATTTAATTTCTGTATCACAGTCAACTTAATAATTGAACTGGGATTGAAGCTTAGACATGCAATTTTTACGCTTCATATATGAATTCAACATGCAAGATTCACTTTTTACATTGCAGACTACATGTTCCAGTAACTCCTTACCTCTTAGAATTACCCCAGTTTTCATAGCATTCACCAGACAATCAAAGTTAGCATGGTATCTACAGACAGTTTGAGTGTATCAGAAACCAACAATTTTTTTTTGTCTTAATGCATAACAAGTAGTCTTTTTTATGAGCTCCATTTTAGTGTCTTCCAAAAATTGCTTCCTCAGTTGAGAGAGCCATGTAACCTTTCTGCAAAACTGTACAATTTTTGCTCTCGAGATCATTTAAATGATTTTGGGTTAATGGTGTGCTTCCAGATGTTCTGCAGAGTTGTTGTTTCTATTTTATGCAGAATGTTGTGCATATTTGCTTAATATTTTGTGCACACAGTATTCTGCATAAAATAGAAATAGCAGCTTAACAGAATACCCGGAAGGCACACTATTAGCATATTTTGTAGTTGAAATGTCTGGAAGTATCTTTTTTACATTGTTACCATCTTTTCCAAAGTTTGTGGAGATATGTATGAACTTAAATAAGGTTCTGATAAGGACATTTTGCTACTTCAGCACTTAATCTTTTCATTTCTCTGTACTACTTTTCATGATTATTTCTTCCTTAATTCATGATCAGCCAATTCAATCATTAGATGATGTGGCCTCTTCGAGTCGTGGATTCAGGTAGGCTTTCAGAAGTCTTCTCCAAGTGGGACGGTCTTGGGCAGTTCTCTGCCAGGTGTTACCAGCGATCTTCTTGATGTCTTTGTCCCATCTGTCTGGTGGCCTTCCTCTAGGCCTCCGGTGCTCTCTCGGACTCCACTCCAGTACTAGCTTCGTCCATCTGTTGTCTTTTCTTCTTGCGATGTGGCAAGGAACCTACTCTTTCTAAGATGTCATTAACCTTTGTCACAGACCCGATGTCATCTGCCCTTTTCCTGTCCTTTCTTGTATAGCCCAGCATTGATCTCTCCATGGCTCTCTGTGCTGTCCTAAGTTTCCCTTTTGTAAATGAGTTCAGTGTCCATGTCTCCTCAATTACCCTTGCTTTTATACCTGGATATTTCCTAAGTTCTATTCTTTCCTTTCTTCGCAGTTTCTCTGTGTACAGCTAATTTTGAAGGATTTGCTCTTAGTTATGCAAACTCTCCATTCCTCTCTCTCTCTCTCTCTCTCTCTCTCTCTCTCTCTCTCTCTCTCTCTCTCTCTCCATTTTATTACACATTATCTGCAACAGTAACAAAGTATTGTTAATATACAACAGTGTATTAACTTATTAAATACTGATACAGTGCTATAGATTGTACAAAAATAAAACTTTCATTATACACTGAGCTGACGAGAGTAATGGGATGGTGATAAGCATGTATACATGTGGCAGTAGTATGGCATACACAAGGTATAAAAGGACAGTACATTGGCAGTGCTGTCATTTGTACTCACGTGATTTATGTGAAAGGTTTCCAATGTGATTATGGCCACATGACTGGAATTACCAGACGTTCAACATGAAATGGTAGTAGGTGCTAGGTGCATGGGACATTCCATCATGGAAATCGTTATTGAATTCAATATTCGAAGATCCACAATGTCAAGAGCGTGCCGAGAATACCAAATTTTAGGCACTACCTGTCACCGTAGACAGTGCTGTGGCTGATGGCCTTCATTTAACGACCAAGAGCAGCCGTGTTTGTGTAGAGTTGTCAGCGCTAACACACAAGCAACGCTGTGTAAAATAACCGCAGAAATCAATATGGGATGTATGATGAACATATCTGTTAGAACATGGTGGTGAAATTTGGCTTTAATGGCCTTGGCAGCAGGCTGACGAGAGTGCCTTTGCTAACAGTACGACAGTACGACATCACCTGCACTGCCTTTTCTGGCTCGTGACCATATTGATTGGACCCTAGACACCTGCAAAACAATGTGTTGGTCAGATGAGTCCCAATTTCAGTTGCTGAGAGCTGATGGTAGGGTTAGAGTGTAGCATGGACCATGAAGTCGTGGACACATGTTGCCAAAAAAATGCTGTGCAAACTGATGGTGACTCCATAATGATGAGGGCTGTGTTCACACGGCATGGACTGGATCCTCCGGTCCATGTGCGGCAACTTGGGAGACCATGTGCAGCAGTTCCTGTACTTCATATTCCCAAACAACGATGGAATTTTTATGGATGACAATGTGCCATGGAACTGGGCCACAGTTGTTCATGATTGGTCTGAAGAACATTATGGAAATTTCAAGCAAATGATTTAATCACCCAGACTGTCCGAAATGAATTCCACCAAACATGTATGGGATATAATTGAGAGGTCAGTGCATGCACAAAATACTGCACCGGCAACACTTTTGCAGTTACGGACGGCTACAGTGGCAGAATGGCTCATTATTTCTGCAGGGGACTTACAATGACTTGTTGAGCCCATGACATGTCAAGTTGCTGTACTGTGCCTGGCAATAGGAAGTCTGACATGATAGTGGGAGATATCACAGGACTTTTGTCACTTGAGTGTATCATTCACAAAAGAATTCCACCACAAGACAGGCCCTGTATGGCACCAATTTTTAGAAAACAAATCAAAATTGTTTGTTTAATGTTAACTTGCTAAAAGTGTTAATATTGGTACTTACCCACCTAACTTCTGTGGAGTAAGATATTTTTGTGTTAAATTCTTCTTTTGTTGTCACAACTAAATCAGTGCTTTTAGTTGTGTATGGGCAGATATAACCATAGATTTAAACTTATAATAAAATTCCTCTAATACTACGACCAAACAAAATCTCCTGTGAATTATTTACTATTCACAGGAGGGCCACAGCGATCAGTAAGTTAATTTGAAGATGAAAATTAGGTATGTAATGTGAGGACAAATTCTTTGAAAATTAAAATTAACAATTATAACTGTGATCTCTACTTTGTAGCTCTCAGAAAAAAATATCTTGAAATTACGTGCATTTTCCCTCGCAAAACAGATGAATATGTGTGTGTGTGTGTGATAGTGTGTACCTGTCCTTTTTCCCCCTAAGGTAAGTCTTTCCGCTCCCGGGATTGGAATGACTCCTTACCCTCTCCCTTAAAATCCACATCCTTTAGTCTTTCCCTCTCCTTCCCTCTTTCCTGATGAAGCAACCATTGGTTGCGAAAGCTTGAATTTTGTGTGTGTGTTTGTGTTTGTGTTTGATTGTGTGTCTATCAACATGCCAACGCTTTCGTTTGGTAAGTTACATCATTTTTTTTTTTTTTTTTAGATACATTTTTCCCACGTGGAATGTTTCCCTACACACACCGCCCCTGGGGATTGGAATGACTCCTTACCCTCTCCCTTTAAAACCCACATCCTTTCGTCTTTCCCTCTCCTTCCGTCTTTCCTGACGAAGCAACCTTGGGTTGCGAATATATATATATATATATATATAGACACACACACACACACACACACACACACACACACACACACACACACACACACAGGGTGTTACAAAAAGGTACGGCCAAACTTTCAGGAAACATTCCTCACATGCAAAGAAAGGAAATATGTTATGTGGACATGTGTCCGTAAATGCTTACTTTCCATGTTAGAGCTCATTTTATTACCCCGGAATAACAATGGATTCAACCAAATTTGCCTTAGCAGTCAGCAACCTCAATGTCGAAGTCAATGACATAATAACTGCACCAGTTAAGCAAGATTCCTGTGACAAACTCATGGCCGAATTAATTTGCAAGGCAGAAGAGCACGTGTAACAAGTTCTATTGCAAGAAGATATCGGTGATAGAAAACGTCACAATATCTCACGCGCTTACGCAGTAAAGTTGATGGAGGCTTGGTATCTGTTAACTTTCTTTGTAAACTGAGTAGTAGTGTCTTCCAGCCCAAGTGAAAGCTACAATAGAATCATTAGACAGGGTTGCCGATATGGCCGATGGGCTATAAGATGCAATAATGCTGAGTTGATCAATGCAGTGGCAATACTGTGCAACGGTGCTTTACCATCACTAGTGACACACACAGATTATGACGGCCTCATAGATAAGGTTGTCATTCTGCTGAACAGATTAGTAAACTGCAGCAATGGCAGTATATCACATAGTCTTTTCTTTACAAACTCCTTGGTCCTGAGTGTGACAGAGCAGCCACCTCCTGTTTGCTGGTATGATGGGAAGTTAGGAAATAGGGCATGCAAGGGAACAGCACCTTGTGCTTATCCAAATGCCAATGGTACTTGTACGTAGGCACTTCAGAGTGCCAATTGCACGTTCAACATTTTTTCATCAACATTTGGAAGGCAGGGCAAAAATTTTTGTGGACACTGGTTCAGACTTGTGTATCTATCCACATATCTTGCTGTAGAGATGCTGGCCACATACTTTATTCCCATTCTCTGAAGCAAACAGTTCATCCATAGTGACTTATGCCGGTCAACCTATTGATTTGTACTTAGAAGTGCACATGGGCTTCCTCTGGAATTTCCCCATTGCTGATGATGTGGAATTCTAATCAGTGCAGACTTCCTGGCGTATTACGATCTTCTGCTGGATGTAACAAATACAAGACTCAAGGACAGTGTCACAGACTGCACAACTGGTAAATTCCAACACACTGCAGCAGTACACAGCACCAAGCTTGCCCAGTCGTCAAGTTGTAAATACCCTGAGTTACTTGTACAGTTTCTAGCTATAATAAGACCTCCAGGTGCCCTGACGGAGAAAGATGTCACCCTACTGTCCGTTACATCGAAAGGACTTATGGCCCACCAGTTTCTTGCAGACATAGGTGACTAGCTCCTGACCTTCTGGCTATCACAAATGCAGACTACAACTCTGTACTCAAAGAAGTCATTATTCACTCTTCTAACAGTTTGTGATCTTCACCTAGTATGCAAGAAGTGTGGTGCCACAGCGTGTGGCACCTGTGTGGTGATCACTGTGCTAATGCAGGGACAGTGCCAAACCGATATCCAATATCCCTTTTAAGAGATGATGTGTATGCTCTGTGTGTTGTGGCTTCGTTTAATGCGCTAGACTGTCCAGAGGCTTTCACACAAATTCCCGTGGCAGAAGAGGAGGACATTCCAAAAACAGGCATAATCATGATGTTGGCTTGTTGAAGTGTGTCTTCATGATATTTACTCCATGCTATACTGCAGTATTGTCTGAGGTCATTGTCTCTGTGCTGCAAGAGTTGTCACACTGTTTTGCCTACTTAGGCGACATCCTCGTCTTTTTGGCCACTTTGAAACAGCACCAGCAACAGTTGATGGAAGTCTTTAAACATAAGAGCAACATGGTGTGGTGTTGAATACTGCTGTGTATTTGTTCAACCACAAATTATCTTTTTGGGCCATCTAATTTTGTCATCAGGATCACTAATGCATCCTGAGAAAATAGAAGCCATAATGAAAATTTTGTTGCCTGAAATGATTAAGAAACTAAATCATTTTCTAGAAATGCTAAATTTTTTTGGCATCATCTGCTCCACTGGACCCAGCTGCAAAAACTATTGATTGTATCAATTTCTGAAACTAAAACTAAGGCAAATTGTCCAATCCAGTGGACAGATACAATGAGCCATACCTTTGAAGCATCAAAGGAAACCGTAACAAGTGCCTCACTTCTGGCACATCCCTCATTAGATGCGATGCTAGCTGGCCTGCTATCGGTGCAGCATTACAACAGCTACAAATGAAATGACTCCGTTTCAGAGACTTCACTGACCTAATACAGATATGATTTTTTTATGTATATAGACTGAAGCAGCTAGTGATAATTTCTACCAAGGCTGGGAATTGAAAACCTGGTTCTCCTGCTTACAAGACAGGTGCACTAGCCACTAAGCCATCTTAGCACAGCGGTTTGCACAACTGCATTGATTACGCTGGCATGCGTCCCTCCTCGATACAGATTCTCACTGTCGCCCCAGTCTACTTTAAATTCCCCCTTACACATGAACAGAACTGCCAAAGCTCACCATGTTCTGGAATAATATCTCAGCATCGATCATAAATGGGGATCCAGACTGCAATCCAGGTGCAGGTACATACACAAATGAAATTACGCAATTTTAGAGACTTTACTGTCTCATACAGATGTTATTTTGTGTGTAAAGGGAAATTTCAAGTACGCTGGGGTGGCAGTGAGAATTTAGATTGAGGAGGGAGGCATGCTTGGTTAATCCATGCAGTTGTGTGAACTGCTGTGCCAACATGGCGTAATGGCTAGTATACCTACCTAATAAGCAGGAGAACTGGGTTCGATTCCTGGCCTAGTACAAATTTTCACTTTCTGTTACAGTCTATAAACATAAAAAAAATTACAACAGTTAATCGATTGTACGTGGAAACCACTCGTCCTCGTGAAGCATCCAAACATCACACGAAACAAACCTATGTGCATCGTGTTTTACAAACATGTACATGTAATATTACATGCACCTGGTGTCAAACCACTTCTACAACCACCTTACACAAGCCCACATTGTGTTGTCGAAAGAGCACAAACTCTGAGCATTCTAGTGAATGGTAAAACTACCACAGTCTTGATTGACACATTGGCGTGAGCTTACTTCTTCTCAGAAGTACCACCAACACATGTACCACAGAACCGGTCTCAACCTTGTCCTCATCCTCAAGCATAGCCATATTAACCCAAAGCAGACCCATTACCTGTACATGGAACACATTCCAGGCGTTGATTGCACCTCCCAGCAAGATTTTTCGATGACACTTTGCTCCTCGTGAGGGGGCTGACGTGGCAAACAACCTTGTCATTTACTGTCGGCTGCTGTGTTTGCATAAGCTGTAAAGGAGTTCGTGCTTCAGCCGCCAGAGGTGCTGATTTAGTTTGTTCTCTGTGTATAGTGCAGGATGATAGTTTCTTGGCAATGATAGGCAGTCTTGTCTAACTCTTCACTAACACTAAATAGTCTCAAATATTATCAAGTATATCTTCTGTGTTTATTAGTTAATAAATGCTATTTGTTCCTGGTACACCAGAGCTCATATTTTGTACAATTGGCTGATTATCTTGAACACACAACTATAGTTGTTTGGACGGCTAACACCTAAAAAAATGGTTCAAATGGCTCTGAGCACTATGGGACTCAACTGCTGTGGTCATCAGTCCCCTAGAACTTAGAACTACTTAAACCTAACTAACCTAAGGACATCACACACATCCATGCCCGAGGCAGGATTCGAACCTGCGACCGTAGCAGTCGCACGGTTCCGGACTGCGCGCCTAGAACCGCGAGACCACCGCGGCCGGCGGCTAACACCTAGTTACACAGACTACCTCTTGTGGCTCTTTGGTTATCGTGCCATACTTTCTTAGGATTTCCATGATAATCTTCTTTTCCCTACTTTCAAACACCCATAGCTAATCTGTACATCATTTCGCACTTCCCTCTTTTTCTCCATTTCCTCACATTTAACTTGTTTTTAGCTTTTCTTCTCGATAGTTTCGTGAGCTTTACTTGTTGTTCTGTACTATCGGATTGTAGTTAGAAATTATGTTAGCTCGTGTGGGTATGTTGCAGCACTCTTCGGGTTGTTTCTGTATCCTTCCTTAAAAAATAAATAAATAAACCAACCTCTCTCCATTCAAACTAGAAACGTATGTATATCGCCTTCTTCTGTTGTTCTCAAACAAGGTACTGCCAACAGCTCATGAGACCTTTCGCCTCTTTGTCATTGCTTGTGCGTAGTCCAAGTTGCTTTACTATATCTCCTTTGCTTCCTGAAAACATCTCAGCGTTCCAATCCCCATAACAATAATACAGGCATTTCTCTTCTGTCTCATCTTTATGCTGATCGGTTGCAAGTATGTCTGTACCAATAACACATCAATTTGTTTTCCCTGTAGTCTTTCCATCATCAGTATTCTGTCTACATATTCTACCTTGTTTACAGTATTTTTAAGTTTCTAAATATTGAAATCTAATTTTTTTCAGTTGTATAGTATTGTTTCTAAATCTGTAATGTGAGGGCAGATTTGAGTTTGTGCTTATTATGTAATTTAAATCTCAAAATGTACTTTAATCTATCAATTTTCAGTTAAGACGTCATGAAATTTAGTTGTATATTTGAGTCTACAACTTGGTAATGAAAACCAGTTCAAAATTTATCCAGTTAAAGCAAAGATTTGAAATAGTTTAAAGATAGAATTAAATTGATCCAAAATCCCCAGTTAAAAATTAATTGTGGAGGAGATGATAATTAATATTCTCTATGTTAAAATACTATTTATTTTTATTATTTAGCTAGGCACAATAAAAAAAATCTTGCCCACTAATTAATATACATGGAAATTCTTGTTTTAACAGGTCGTGGACAATTATCTGGTAACAGAGGTGGTCAACTGGATAACTTCAGATACAGACAGCCACAAACACAAGGACAGGGCCAACGCTCACTTTATAGAAGTCCTTCAAGACGTCCATTCAAGAGAGGACGTGGTATGTCACATTGAAAATTGGGCAATACATTAGTGTAAGAAAGTGTGGTGACATTGCAGAGAAAATGGGCATAAGTCATTTTGTTGATGTGAATCTATTTCTCAAAATACGACTCCACTCATTGTTGTTTAAAGTTCAATAGATTTTACAGCAGTTTTAGAGAAATGAACTCCTTAACTTCCTTAATAATCAGGTACTCTTAAAAATATATGTGAAGATAGGAAGTAGAATGAACTTTGCACAAGATATGCAAATGTAAGTTAGAGGCGAAAAACATGGTCTGGAAAACCTGTTGCTAGAGAGTGTTGTTTGTAGGCTTTGAGATGCACACAAAGCTATGAGTGAAATTCTAGATAAATTTTGTAACAGGGTGTATATGCCACTGGACAGCCAAGAAATCCAGAGAAAACCTGGAAAAAACTCAGGGATTTTTTTAGAATTCTGGGAATTTTTCATTGTTTTAGTTTTTGGTTAAATTTTTATAATTTGGACTGGTAAGAGCTGATACTCTAACAAATAATTTTACTATATCTCACTACTGCAAAATAACACTGCAGCAATAAAACAAATGGAAAAAACCAAAATAAAACTTACATTGGAAAGGAAATGCTCCATTTATAAAAACAAAACTCGGTACACACACAAGCATCTGCCAACAGCAAAAATGTATCAAAGGCATTAGGATGAAGACTATGTAATACTGTACTTCATAACAAAAAACTGCTTCTGATGACTGTGACATCACAGCTGTTTACATTAGGTTCATTTGAGCAATTGCCAGTGGGCTCATGTGCACGTGCAGTTGAGTCGAGTATTAGTAGTACCTCTTCTTGCTTCTGGCTACTTGAATGTGGCTGTAAGCTGTATCAGCAGCAGCAACAAGCAACCAGATGCTACCCAGAAAATTTTTTCTGGTGCGCCTAAGCTGCCAGATTCACACATGTGTAGAGGAGTCTGGGTGGTTGTGGGGAGGAGGATAGTCTCCATGTGACAAGTGTTTATGTTTAGTGATTTTGCTGTTACCTCTATGTTTGCAGGCCTAATGCCAAATGGAAACAAAACAGATTTCTGTGACCAGGATCTGGCAAATGAATAAAATTATATAATTGTGGAAGGCTGAAATATGTTATTGATTCTCCTGATTTTTTTTATTTCCAAGATTTGGCAGTTGCATTAATCTCCTTGCAGAATAATGAAGTTATTTTTGTTGGTTTGCTAAAGAAATTTGGCTTTCATTAATCTTTTCCGCAGAGGAACTCAATTTATTTAAAACAAAGTGTTTCATTGCACACTATTGGTTTGTTTCAATTGGTTGCGGAATTTCAAGTGCATGTTATCATCTTCTGGCATGTATGGCATTATGCCATAGTAAACAACTAAACATAATTCAGTACAGGTACTCCAAGAGAAGTTGCACCCTGAAAATCACACTGAAAAGCTTAATATCAGGTTGCTTACTTCATTGTGAATCTGGACGTACGAATGTTCACTTTAAGCCGAATTATGCGTTTTAGTACGATTTACGAAATTCCAGTGGTCTTGGAGAATCCTCTGATGTTCTGTTTCTTTCATGGCATAATGTAAGATCTCTTAATGCAATATACATATGAACATAGGTGCTTCCTATGTCATTGTAGCTGTGCACATGCAGTAACACCTGTTCTCTCGTGCTCTGTGGCGTTTGCTGAAATGAACCTTTTTGTAACAGGTCGCAGGAAAATATTGTGAATGGTGGTTTGAAAAGTATTATTTTCAAAGTAAATTTCCTTTTATGTAAGATGAATGAGAATGTGTGATGAATTTCTGAAATCACAGTGTGTTTGACTCTCATTTAAAACTTAACCAGCCACATAGAAGAATTTTGAGCCCAGAAGAGCAGATACTTATGTCCTTATTTAAAATTTTACTTGCACATTTGTGTGACCTACCTTAAACTGTATCACATACAAGAAAAGACCAATATTATTTATGAAAGCTTAGCTTTTCTTGTAGCTACAGTATGTATATTAAACCATTAACTTTTGCTATTGCTGTGTTTGCACTACTTAACAGCGACGTTGCAATTGGCTGTCTACATCACGTGCCCTTACTCCAAATATCTGCTGTCATCGGCTGGTGAGATCATGTGACATGAGCTCTGATTGGCTTACAAATGCGCATTGCAATGTCAATTTCAAAGCTTTGGAAGCCTATATGCTATGTTTGATGGAGCTCAAACTTATACTTTTGTAATATTAAAATACGCAGCGTATTGTAATACAAAAAAATTCACTGTACATGTCGCTGCACATAAGGATTGCAACTCACTCCATTGTGGCCTAGATAATGGAAGGAAGTTGGTGCCAGTAGAACCCATGTTGTACTTAAGATGATTAAGTTTTTGTCATTTTTCCATTTTTTTGTCTCCTTAACAAATAGCTCTTTGTGAAATAGGAATGACTGTGGTAACAGACTA
Organism: Schistocerca nitens; assembly: GCF_023898315.1. Classification (NCBI taxonomy): domain Eukaryota; kingdom Metazoa; phylum Arthropoda; class Insecta; order Orthoptera; family Acrididae; genus Schistocerca; species Schistocerca nitens. The sequence continues at coordinate 580,958,653 of NC_064614.1, read as the reverse complement.
TACATATGCAAAACATATTTGGACACAAGTGTAGTATTTGCTGGTTGTTTTAATACCATTGCCATTACCGTTACTGCAGATGGAAGAAGAATGTTTTACATATCACTTTTCTTAAGATTGATACCTATGCCGCCGCCGCCGCCACCACCACCACAACCACCACCACTGCTGCTGGTGCTGTTACTGTCTTTTGTATTACATTACATAGGCATTTGTCATAAATTTCCATCATTTTTCTCACGCTGCTTACCTCAGGTTTAAATGATTAAATTTGAATTGTGAATTTTGTACGAACAGTTTTTTTTATCTTCTTGTCACTTTGTTTCATTATGACAATAATTCTTTGATCCTCTTTTGTGTCATCATTTCTGGTTCTTTCTTTTCAACTTTGAAGATTTTGAATAATATCCTTTACTATTGAGACTACATGCACCATTCACAACTTTTATTCACTATAACTGAATTTCCATCCTGTTCTCTCTCTGGGTTTTATCTTTGAGAAAGGCTTGAAGTACGATGTTGATTGATTAGTGTTACAGAGCTGTCACTTGTGATTTCTGATTTCAGAGAAGACTTCAATTTGTTTAATGTAGCTAGCAGTTCCATGACATTTTGATTCTTATATAATTTTAGTGGTATTGCCTATTGTGATAGGTCTTATTGTTGAGATTCTGAAACTGTTGTATGTTTATGCATAGGAAAATACCAGAATGAGATATTCACTCTGCAGCGGAGTGTGCGCTGATATGAAACTTCCTGGCAGATTAAAACTGTGTGCCCGACCGAGACTCGAACTCGGGACCTTTGCCTTTCGCGGGCAAGTGCTCTCTCTACCATCTGAGCTACCGAAGCACGACTTGCGCCCGGTCCTCACAGCTTTACTTCTACCTGTATCTCGTCTCCTACCTTCCAAACTTTACAGAAGCACTTGCCTGTGAAAGGCAAAGGTCCCGAGTTCGAGTCTCGGTCGGGCACACAGTTTTAATCTGCCAGGAAGTTTTATAGGAAAATAGTTTGGATTTAATGCCGGTATATACTTTGATGCTGATACACAACGTGAGAAATAAGAGTAATCCATACACCATCAATACTGTATGCAACAGTGAAGGCTAAGTTGTATTAATCAGTACATTTTACAGTATGTCTTACATAGTATGTTTGTCCTTAGGTGGTACACCTATCAGAGGAAATCGGGGAGGAAGATACATCCAACGAGGTGGTCAACAAGGTCGAGGTGGTGGTTCATTCAGGTTTGTGCTGTTCATATCACTCTCTCTCTCTCTCTCTCTCTCTCTCTCTCTCTCTCTCTCTGCCCCCCTCCCCCTCCCCTCCCTCTCCCTCCCCCCTCCCCCTCCCCTCCCTCTCCCTCCCCCTCTCTCTCCCCCTCCCTCTCCCTCCCTCTCTCTCTCCCTCCCTCTCTCTCCCCCTCTCTCTCTCTCCCCCTCCCTCTCTCTCCCCCTCCCTCTCGCCCTACTAAATTCCTTTCATTCTTCTGCAGTAGTGTGTTCACTCTATAGCTTATAACATGTGAAAAGCAAAATTCTGAGTTTGAGGTGGCAAACAGTTTTAATACGTCAGGATGTTTAAACTTCTTTACTTATTGACTGGCATTCACAAATTGAAGTTTGTGTGATATGGATTTGTTATCTGATTACAAATTACATTCGGATCTTGAATGTGGTTAGTCAGTTCCACTGTAAAGTAACAATGTGTAAGTGGTGCAACAACAGCTGTTGTGTAGACTGCATTGTATCTGAAATAAATAAGTAGTATTAACATTTTGCTTTTACATATTGTGATTGCCAGTCTTTTGATTGGCTTGATTAATCTTTTCCACTTTTGATAAAACACATTTACTTGAGCAGCTCACAAATTTACTTGAGCAGCTCACAACAGGTTTAGATCTTTGAATGGTCAGAAACTCATCCACTGAGCCACACACTAATATTGACACTTTGTCCGAGTGATCTGTTTTGCATTATTGGTTCAGATCTGCAAGTACTTTAGTGGCTGCTGACTTCCGTACCTCAATTTTGATAAGATGCGTTTCACAGCTCAGATTGCAAACTATTGAAGCACCATTTTATTGTGTGCAATACTGATGCTGATGCCTGTGAACTCTCCTTTCCTTCAATGATGTGTAATATTTAGTGGTGCATTTAAGAATGTGTGTGTTTTTTTCTAAATCTGAAGAAAGAAGAAAGACTTTGTGTGATAGCTTAATCTAGTTTTAAATATACTTCTAACCCTTATGTGGATAGTGTTGCGAATCTCCAGCATGGATTGTAAAATTCTTTTGTGTGCATCTAGTGCTAATTTAGTAAACTAACCCAAGCTTCACAGGTGCAACAAAGTGCGTAGAAAGTACCTCTGATACTAGACGCTTAGTTGCTGGCTACGCTGCAGACTTTTTGTGACCTCTTTTAGATGAGTGCTGAGAAATTTGTAGAATGGGAATTTTGCATAGTTACACATTAGGAAGAAGAAAAAACAGCCACACAAACTAAAGCAAGTTTGTATTCAACAAAAAAAAAAAACTTTGCATTCATTCAAGGTCAAAGTTACATGACAGTTTATGTATGGTGGATATGTTTATCATTGTTAGGATACTGACGCGCGCACACACACACACACACACACACACACACACACACACACACACACACAGATTATTTTGCCTTGTCACGATTTCAGCATAAATATTCTTATTCGGTGGCCTGTTTTTTATGTTCGAAGTTATTTTCTGGGATGGTACATTTACTGCGGTATTTAACATTGGGTTTCAGGTTATCAATAGATTTTACAGCCCTAGTAAATTTTTGAAGAAATAAGCTGCTCTGCAGAGGATGTAAGGCAACTATCGAAGATTTACCTTACGGGAGTGTTGATGGGCTCACGGGAGTGTTGATGGGCTCAGCAACTTTGACAGTTGCAGTGATGGTGATCCTATAGTAAAAGCAAATGTGTTACTTGGCTAAACCAGTCCTGGAAATGATTTGTGAAAAGATAAAATGGAAACTGTTGAGTTGTCACATTTTTCTGTGAGTACCCCAGCAAAACCTTTGCATATGTTAATAAGCTGTGAAACTAAAACCATCAAAGCAACTATTCTACTGAAATTGAAGAAGAAACTGCCTGAGCAACCCTTGAGTTTGAAACAGTTATGCTGCTGAGTTGCAAGTCTTTTCAGTCCATACCACATTGAGTGACTTGCGTGTCGATGATGATGATGAAATGAAGAAGAGGACAATTCAACATCCAGATCCCGAGTGGAAAAAATCTTCACCCCAGCTGTCAATCGAACCCAGGCCTGCTGCATCACAGCCAATCAGTGGACAGTGATGCATTGTCTTTGTGACATAAGAAGATCTCTACAAAAGAGGGATAGACCAAGCAGTAAAATTCTTTAGCAACTAGAGGTAAGAAAGGAAAACTGTCCCAGAGGTGTTGTCCCACCATAATACAGACACAGTGGCTCTGCTAACCACTGATCTGGAATGCTGAAGGAAATTGATGCAAGTATCCCGGATGCCGTGGGTGTACATTCATTTTTTGTACAAAAATGTGACCTGTACCCCTGTTTAAGCAAATACAAGAACCACTACACAAATTTCCAACAGTAGCTGGAAAATTTCTCTTAGTTCTTTTACTGCTGACTCAAAATTCAAACACAATGTTATCGTAACAGATAGTGTTCATTATATATCCATGAAAATGTTAGAATGATCATACAGAGAATGAATGTGAGTTGATTTTAGTAAACATCTTGGAAACAAAGATTGTGTGGCATTGCAAGTGATATTGCATGTAAGCAGCATTTTTTTATAGGAATTTGTTCTCTACTTTTCCCTTTCTGTGAATCACTTGAACACTTCAAAAATAATTTCTTACGAAAAAATCATGCATTTAACACTCAATTGTGTGGTGTTACCACGTGGCAACAAATCTTAAATCTACAAATAATGTTAAGAAAAGCACTTGTATATGTGTGGTATTGCCATGTGGCAACACACAGTCTGGCTGTGTGGAGCTAGACTGTATTTAGTGCTGTTATGTTGCAGAACAGCCAAAAATCGATAATCTTTATTGAAGGTTGAATGTACATAAATGGAAATGAAAGCAGCTGCCATGTGATCTTAACCGCTTGATGATTTCTAGAGGTAACGAGGCAGAATTCAGAAGAGTGGACTTCTTCTGTTGCACTCGTGCTGTAGTGTTGTGATCAGTCTTTTGGTACATAGTATCACTAAGTAGGCCATTCATCTCCAAATACAAACTATGAGATAGCAAAACAGTTGAGTTACCTTTATCAACTATATTAAATTTCAGCCTTCAGTTGCATAAGCAAAGAAACTTTGCCTAGGTTTTGGCTATAATAATGTAGTTTACTTCAAAAAATTACAATATAAAATTAAAATTAAAACATGCCAGATATTGTTGGCCTTGTCAAACATAAAAAGTTAGTACTACAGTACGTAGTCATAAGACTGCGTCTATTCTACTAATGTTTTGCCGATAGGCCACACAAACGGGCCAGACAGACGGGCCGGGGGCTCTGAGATGTAACTGGGCGCCATGGACAGCGACGCAACGAGCTCAGCTGGTGGTCATGCGCATGCACGTGCAGAGTAATACAGACTTAAAACAAGAAAATGTTAACTGTGTTTATTATGGAAACTAGTTTATTACAATAGTTCAGACTGTTAATGACATTAAAATCATAAGTCGCTGAAATTACCATTCCATAAAAGGCATAAGACATATAACAAATGTACTGTATATAAGTAAGAATAAACATTAATTGATAACATTATTTGTTGCAAGAGTTAAAAATGTTACTGGGAAATAAACCATAATAACTGAAGTTACAGTTCTATGAGAGGGCAAATGACATCATATAGCATAAAGGAACCTTTTAATAAGAAAAGGCCATAAGTTAATGTTATCAGTGCATGAAATATGCGGAACTTAGCTAAGAATTAATGCCTGTAAATGATAATAAGGACAATTGTCTCATGCAGCTTAGCTGTTAGGTATACAAATATGTAATCAGCAATTAATACATAAGAAAACCAGTAGGCTGTATGTCATAGCCAGCTACTGACGTAGGTAGAAGATCATATAAAGTAATGGATTTATCGGCTAATAGGTGCTTGCAATGCCACAATATATTATAAATCAGTATAGCCAGTGGAGTCATATGCAAACTTTATGAAACCTTGGTAAAGTTTCTTTGCTTATGCAACTGGAGGCTGAAATTTAATATAATTATATTTTACAGTTGCTGACTCTGCTCCACCACGCTAAAAATATTCAAATTTGTACATGCCCAGGTGACTAAAGCAGCTCATAAGTATATGGACATTTTGTATAAAATTCTTAAAATAGGTATGGCAATCTCTCATATTAATCAGTGCAAGCAGTTAAATGTTACTCCCAACTTTGTAAATGGTTGTATCAGTAAGCTCTGTAATAAGTCACCGAATTTGAAAAAAGAATCTGGTATGTCAGATTTTAAACAGTAAAATTGCTGATTTATATGCTAAGAAAGATAGCCTTAATGAAATAGCCCATGGGCTTCACCTTGAGCTTTCTGGAACAGTGAAGAATTCTTTTAACTACCAAATGGATTCATTTTGGGCACAGACTACCCTATGGTTAGTTAATGGAAAAGAAGGAAATTGTTAAGAGACATGACAAAAAAAACTTGCCAATTGTCAAATCGTGTTAACACCTGTAGCGTGCAGAGCTCTTGTAATAATTCTAAGAACGCTCCTCAATTCAATGAGAGAGTAATCAATAAGACAGATATTAATTTTACTGTTTCTGAAAATGAACAGTTGTGTAAAGGTTTCAGGTTTAACATAGAACCTAAGGTTAGCAATCCTCGTGTTATAGAGAATTTAATTGTTGATCTTAAAGTGGTCCTTGATTGTATTAAAACTGCCAAAAATGTTCAAACTAGAATAGCTTACGACGCTTGCAAAATGATCGAAAAAGAATGTTCTACTATACAAACAGTTTCAAATATACGTCAAATTTTAAAGAGCATTAATCGTAAATTGAAGAATAGTGATGCCCTAATATCAAAAGCTGAAAAGGGCAACTCTTTAATTATTATTAGTTAAACTGAATACGTGGAGAAAACTGAAAAAACTTTTCGAGGACAATGGCATTGTGCAAATTGAGTTAGACCCAACATCCACGTTACTAAAAGACATTACATCAGGACTCCACAACACTAAAAAATTAATCGGCGAATTTCGTAAAAAGGCTTATAAATATGTACCCTAAACCACCTGTTTTGAGGAGTCAATTTAAGGTTCATAATATTCTTCACCCCATCTGTCCTGTTGTGGATGGTACCAACAGTGTGTATCATAAATTAGCCAGGTTCTTACATCATAAAATAAAACAGAATATTGTGTTAAACGAAAATTACACTGTTAAAAACTTGGTGGACTTAGCTAGTAAATTGAAAATTTTAACATGTTCTGTTTTGTCTAAACTTGTGTCTTTCAATATCACAAGTTTATACGCAAATGTCCCAGTAGACGAAACTTCGGCTATATTAGAAGCCAATTTTCGTTTTCACAAAAAATTATCTATTATTGAAATAGACAATTAATGACCCTTTTACGCACCATTCTTAAGTACTATTTCTTATTTAATGACTGACTGTATTCACAACCATTTGGTCTAGCCATGGGCAGCCTGTTCGCAGGTATTTTGTCAGAAATTTTTTAAATTCTGTGGAGCACACTTTTTTTCAAAATTAACCTCTTTTAGCGAACACAATAATTTTTTATGATTGATACATAGGTGATTTACTTTTTTTAATTGAAGGCACCCACGTTCACATCAGATTCACTGCGTTAACAACCTCCACAAGAAAATAAGCTTCACCCAAGAAATTGAAACAGCTAATAGACCTTTGAATTATCTTGACCTAACTTTGGCAGTAGCTGACAACAAAATAAGTTTTGACATTTTCCATAAATACACTTTCTCTGATAATATTATTCCTGCTTATTCCACACACCCCAAAGCCCACAAAATGGCTTTTTTCCACTCAAGTATACACCAAGCACTATCTATTCCGCTTTCTTCATAACGTTTACAGAATGGATTAAAGACACTTGAATATATTGCCCAAAATAATGGTTACAACCCAAATATCGTGAAACAGATCTATGACAAGAAAATGCATAGAAACATTACAACCTTAATTACACTAGATACCTCTTATAAAGATCACTCCATTAATTTAATTTCTATCACGTTTATAGGCAAAGCCTCTTAAAAAGTAGGGTCCATCTTAAATAGTCGGGGCTTTAAAGTGGCCTATTCCACTAATTGTCATGATCAGGTGTTTACAAAGTTGTCCTTAGCGACTGCCCCAGTTATTACATAGGTGAGACAGGAAGAGCTTTATCGGCTAGATACAAAGAGCATTTACCCACAAAAAGTGGAGATGGCACCCTTGGCTCGACATTTGCAGAACATCTAATCCAAATGGTCCATGCCCCCAACCCACTTACAAACACATAGCTCTTGAACCAAGAAGCTAAAGGATGCAGGCTAGATACACTCGAAGAAATGCAAATTTTCAAACACCTCCTTTATGATAGAGACAACTTGTTTAATGACCAATTGCAGTTGGAAAAATAAGAACTACTTTGAAGGATTTCAGCCCTTGCGTTGTCTACCACAATGATTCAGGACTCTCTGTGTCGCCCAATGCCAGTGCCCTCTTATCTTTATGTTTACATACGCATTTCACGTAGTCATTGTTATTTTCTTTAAGACTTTTTCATAACTGATACACGTCAAATGGTGTATCTCCAATTATGAGCTTTGTAAAGTTTGCATACACATGACTTTCTATAACTGCCTTTATAACAACTTGTGGTGTGGTACATCCCTACGTACTACTTATTAACTCGTTAAATCTAATACTGTATACTTCTTATTACCCACGGCAATACCTTACTACGACATACAGACGTTTTGTTCTTATTAGTAGCTTTGGGTATTCCCCAATTATACACCGCATATTTAATACATTAACCTATGTTCAACTTATGTTCAATGCTGTTTCACAATTTTTTATTCATCAAATGGTGTATTTATATTTAGAGCTTCATAAAGTCTTCATATAACTTGACTGGCTATACTGTCTTTATAATGTTTTGTGGCGTTGCACGCACCTATTATCCGATAAATCCATTACTTTATGTGATCATCTACCTACATCAGTAGCTGGCTATGACATACAGCCTACTGGCTTTCTTATGTATTAATTGCTGATCATATATTTGTATATCTAACCGCTATGCTGTATGAGACAATTGTCCTCATTATTATTTGCAGGCATTTATTCTTATCTAAGTTCAGGCACTGATAACATTAACTTATGACCTTTTCTTATTAAAAGGTTCCTTTATGCTATATAATGACCTTTTCTTATTAAAAGGTTCCTTTATGCTATATAATGTCATTTGCCTCTCATAGAAATTTAACTTCAGTTATTAGTACTCCGCACGCGCATGTGCGCGACCACCAGCTGAGCTTGTTGTGTCGCTGCCCGCGCCGCCCAGTTATGACTCAGCACCCGCGGCCCATCTGTCTGGCCCGTTTGTGTGGCATATCGGCAAAACATTAGTAGAAGTGACGCAGTCTTAAGGCTGTGTACTGTAATACTAACATTTTAAGTTTGACAAGGCCAATATCTGGCATGTTTTAATTTTATATTGTGACATTTCTGAAGAAGGCTATGTTATTATAGCCGAAACCTAGGTAAAGAGCACTTGAATCAGTGGTTCTTAAACCAACTGTCTTTTTGAAGGTATATGGATGATACTTTCATAGTGTGGCCCCATGGAGAAGATAAGTTAATGGAAGTCTTACATCATCTTAACTCCATTCCTGAAAACATTTCTCCCATTCCTGGATGTTTTGGTTAGATGGAAGAGTGACAGCTGTCTGGGACATTCTGTTTATTGTACGCCCACTCACACTGATTTATACTTGCATTCTTCAAGTTGCCATCATCCATCCCGAACCATAAGTGTGCATTAAACCCTTGTACGCAGGGTCCATACAGTGTTGGATGCAGATAGTTCACCTAAAGAGCTTGCACATTTAAGAACAATGTTTAGAGACAATGGATATTTGACGCAGCAAATTAGCAGGGCATTCTCAGCTAAAACCATGAACCAGGGAGTGTATAAACAAGAGAATATGCTAGCAAAGTCTCCAGCTTTTCTTCAAAATAGCAAGAATCCTTATTAATTTTTAGGTTAAGTTATTCCCCCCTGCCATCTAAGATTTCAGAGCTGCTGGGATCAGTTGTGGATAACTTGTTATTGCAGAAGACAGAAATTTACAAAATACCTTGCCAGTGTGGTGGCCTATTGTAGGACAAACAACATGCACCATGGAAGAATGTTGCATGAAACGAACATTGCACTCTCCTTCTGCAACCCAGCAAATTGCAATTGTGGAACATTGTATCTCCAATGGATATTCCGTGCTTTATGACAAAACATTAATTTTGTCCACAGCGTCATGTTTTTGGGACTTCATTATAAAAGAATCCGTTGACATACACATTGTGGAAAATCTAATGAACCATGTCAGTGGGTACCAGGTGATTAATACGTGGAATCCCATAGTCTCCGAGATTTGCTCCAGATGAAGATACCAGAATACTGAGATGACTTTGGTGAGTGGCAACGCTAAAGACTGCTGATCCCTACACTTCCGCCAGTGAGGGCACTGCTGCTGGGCGATGTCTTTCTGTCACTCCCATCCTGACACAAGTGCAGCAATAATATCAGCTCGCTTTATATAAGGCGGAGCAGAGAACACCTTTGTCAGTCTTTGATGGCTCACCTGAAGATGACTGGTAGGTGTCCAGTTGAATTATCTTGAGTAAAGTTGACGACAATAAACTGCAGTCCAAAATCTTTTTGAACATATAATTCACTGGGAAATTTTTAAATTTCACAGGTATTTGATTGACAAGCTTAGGTTCCTCTTCTTGCTGGTTGAATTATTTTTCAGTAACTTTCATAAATATTGATTTATGCCCACTTTGTCTCATGCTACACTGACACATACACTTGCCAAGATAATTATTCTTGGAAAATGTTCCTATTTTATGGCAAGTTTCATTTCCTCTAATATCTGCAACTGTCCCATTTATTGGTTCTGTCATCAAAAAGTTTTTGTTATTGTGAGAATGTCTGTGTGCCTGTAGCGGTCATAAATGAAGACTAGGCATATGTCTGACCCATCCGCTCTAACAATTACATTTACAGATCCACATATGTAATGAGTTTTGTGGACTGGCTCCAGAGACCTAGTGGCTATGACCCTGCTTGTCTGTCCTAATTGATATGGATTTATACATTTACCATGTGTAAATAATATGGACTGTATGCTGAAATTAATCTTGCAGTGTAATTTCCTGCTTCGTACTGGAAGAACTGTGAATTTACTGTTTTGAAAGAAACTGTTCTATTTTGAAGATACGTGTTTTTTCCTGAGAAAGAATACTAAGATTTCTTCGTTTGCTAGTTATCTTGTCACGTCTTCACAGGTGGAAACAGTAATTGTATGATTTTTCGAGATTTCATTGTGAAATTGATGATCTGATTTTTGAGTTTGCAGGCATATTAATGCCTTTATTTTACCATGACATTGACAGGTTTCCCAGTTGTAATCTTGGTTGTGTTGAATAAAGATCTCAGTTGCTGCCTGTATGGCTCCAACCAAACTGTGAACTGGACACGGCATAAGCAAACTTTTATGATGTACTTTATGTTGTGGTACTGACAACGATGTTCAGTGGAAGCCTGTCCCCAAGGTCTTAACCATGGATGTGATTTCCAACAAGGTCTTAGAAACCTGGGATCTGCTATTCAACATCTCTTTTTTTTTTTTTTTCTTTGATCTGGAATACAGTTTTTGTTGTGTAAGGTAGAGTGCAGTTTGTCCGTTTCACAGTTTGGAGCCCAGTAAGTGAACACTGGAGATACACACTCAGATAACTTTAAAAGAACAGTTAGGGAAAAATAAAGACTCAGCCACAAACTCAAAATTATGGATATGATGTAGCATTGTTAGAACTTCAAAGCTGAAACTGGTAGTAGTGTTTAATTAAAATAATCTTTTTAAATAGTGCTGTGTAGGATAAAATATGCATTCTGACATAAAGATTGATATGCTATTTCTATGCTTCTTTGTTATTTTATTCTTCATTTGTATTTTGTATCCTGTGCTTTCTTAAGAGAGTCAAATTTTTCTATGCAGACGTGGAGGTCGTGGTGGAGGTCGAGGGGGTGCAAGAGGCAGAGGCCGTGGTGGCAGGGGTCGTGGAGGTCGTGGGCGGCAAAATAGACCTCTGCCTTCAAAGGAAGAACTTGACATGCAACTTGATCAATATATGGCAAACACAAAGTCACATCTTGACCGAGAGCTAGAGAGTTACATGAACCAAGCCAGTACATCTGAATCATGGGATTGAAGCTTCATGTCAGTCCATCTCTGATTTGCCATTTGAAATTTGCTTTAATTTATGGTTTGTTTATGTCTTGGACTTTGAACTCTTTCGCTGTAAAGTTTTAAATGTTCATAAGCACATTTTTCTGTGTTTAAGGACACCCAGTGTAAAAGTATTGTAAATTAGGATATGTAAGAAAGAAACAGACTGTGGGATAGCAAATTGCTCCCAAATATTTATAGTAACTTTTTACAAAATGTGTAATAATGGTTGTAACATGATGCTAAAGGAGATGCTTCTGTAGTTTGTTTCACTGGATTCATAAATTTGTCACTCTTTTAAAAGTAATACTTGTGAGGCTGCAATGATGTTTTAATGTGCATTGAACTAATATTCACTTATACAGATAAGTGTAACGCTAGAAATATAAACTCACTGTGTTTGTTGAACATGTCATGACTTAAAAGCATTCTTGCTTTGACTGACTCTTAATAGATTTCTGTTAGAGAATGAATGCCATTTTATGAAAAATAGTGATGATAAAGTGGACTTTTGTGTGTTCTATTTCTAAAAGGAATTAATACAGTAGAATATGGTTTGTTTTGTGTTAAGTCATCTTGCCCATGTATTGTAGTTGTTTGAAAGAAAGAAAGGGAGGGAGAGAGAGTGAAAGAGAGAGAGAGAGAGAGAGAGAGAGAGAGATAGAACCTTAGTATTCACCAAAAATAGGAAAGAAATGTGGTACACAACTCAGTTATGATAGTTACTTGTAGAATATTGCACAGAATGCCAGCTTTTGATTTTGAGTTGCCATTCAGTTCACTTTTAAGTTCTTGTCAGAGGAATTATGTTAATATTATCATTAATTTATAATTTTGTACAGCTGTTAAAATGTCCATTTACTAGTTCCTGTGGATGATAATTGAAGTGTGTGTTGCAACTATTTCAGAGTAGCTTGTGTACACTTGTTTATTGCTTTGAGCTTTTGACGCTATCAGATTGTTTCTATAATGTTGCTTTGTTTAAAGAGAATTTAAAGATAGCTGCTGAATGTAGCTGCAGAAAAAATAAATTATTTGAATTTTGGTAAATGGACTTTTTTATTAATTCTAGTTCATTTGATGCAGAATAGGCGGCAGTTGGAACATTCTTACACAGACCACTCAATTTTGTTTATTTAAAATGAATAATAGGTGGAATATTTCATGAATGTAGCTCAAGGATGGATCATAGATCCTTATCAAATAAATAAATGTGGCTCTTTATTGCATTTTTATTATAATTTTGTTCTGCAGAAAATTATTTTTGAACACAGTGAATGTACATTGTCTGATGTGCATGTAAAATGGAATGAACTGTTTGCTGATTTGGTTGAGATCAGATAGTAACCAGGCTCTACATAAAGTTTATATGTCCCATAAATATTCTGAATTACAGAGTTTATTTCAGTCAGACTTCATAGTAAAAATAAGGAAAAAATGGCTAGTTCACACGTTTGTGCCAATCTTTCCCTTCAGGCTCTCAAGTCAAATGCTTATATTTAGAATGTCACTAACAATTAGGACTGATGTGAGCACAGTAATAAATATCAACCAAACTATTACTGTTTTGACAGTGGACTCACCTTTGGAAGCAATTAGATTCAAATCATCATGTAGTATAAATGTCTGGATTTATATTTTCTTGGATGTTCCTAAATTTGAAATATGATGGTTCCTTCAGAAAGCGGTGTCTGATTTCCTACTCAATTATTACCCAACCCCAGCTAGTGCTCAATCTCTACGACCACATTGATGGGTTGTAAAAACTTATTGTTACTGCTTTTCACATGACCAGTCTGCTTAATGAAGTGCAGTAAATAGTATAAAGAGAAATGGAATGTATTTATGACAATTTTTTAAAACCAGTATCATAATTGAGAGAACCCTTCGAGCAACAGGGGGAAATTGTCACTTGCTTTCTCGTGCAAATTCATCGTTGGAAATAGGTAAGAGCTTTCTGACATGAGTAAATGCCACAGGGTAGAGTTCTAATAGCAATGTAAAACAGCACTGGAAGAACTGGGCCAGGGACTTCCAAATTACTATTGTATGTCTTATTGTACGGACCCGAAAAATTCACAAATTATGATAAAAGCAAATTCCAGCACAATTTGTGAAATTACGTAATAAATGCTGTTTGGTCACGAGTAGTATCCAGATTAACTTTATTTTCAGAAATGGTTTCTAATAGGTTTATTTTGTGCGCGGGAGGGGGGGAATGATACCTGTGCGCAAATGCAACGGTTTGTTATTGTGCTCGTAAGTTAAGCTTGGTGCAAATTCTATGGGGGGTGGCTGAATTGTTTCTACAAGATAAGCACCATGTTTGGCAATGTAGTACTCGGCCATGGGACATGGCAACGAAGAAATGTGCATGTGCAAGAGACATCCAGCAAGGTGTCCATACAGATAGTTCAGTTTAGTTATTCTTCTCCTGCCTTGTTTGTACTATCTGTATTTCACAGAGTTGTCAAATATGGGTTGCACGGCTGTGAATGCCCCTGAAAGTTTCAGAAATATATTATTCAGGGTTTATATGCTACTGATACTAAACATGTTGTGTAGATTTTGCAAATGTCAAATTGGGTGACAAAAGAAAGAGAGTATTGAAAAATACATTAAAACCGAGAAGCACTGTGTTCACTAGCAAGAAAATGCCAATGCTTTTGAACACAGTCATCAGGTGTTGAGAGCTTAAGCAGTGCTAAAAGAATGAAAAAAGGCAAATACAATTCCAGGAAAAGCACAGTTGAAGTATTTGCAAAAACCAACATTCCACAGGAAAAGTTGGAAAATCAAGCCATACGGTTGTGGATTGCTGAATTCTCAAATGAAGGTTTACCATGTGTGTGAAATATTTCCCAGGCAAGTTATTTGATACTGGAACTTGAGATTATCATTTATGTTAAAATAATAGGAAAACCAGTCCTAGGTTTGATGCACTAGCACTTGTGTGTAGAATATGAGATTTTTGCTGGCAAGAAGAATATCATATTATTGCACTCCTTTAGTACTGAATGGAAGTGCAGACTCTTAAGTCTTCCGTTCACTGTTTGTATCAACACTCTTTCTTAAAATGCACAAGAGTGTGCCTTGGTAGTTTAAATAAGCTGCCACAAAAATGGGAAAAGCAGAAACCAATTGCGTACAATGGTAGCATACAGCATAAATAACATTTTCTATGTTGCTTTTCATGTTTTTTATCCAATACATGTCACATGATCTAGTATTTTTGCCAAGTAACATCAATGAATTAATGTAGAAAGATTTTACCACAGTAGACAAGAAAATGTGTATTATGGACATGCAGTTTGCATGCCTGACCCTTACTTTTTAAAAAGTAGTGGTTTGGTTCCCCACTTATTAAAAAATTTCCTACTACCAGTTGTGATTTTTTTAAAATTTCTCTTAGGGGAAATGTGTTTTGATAAATAAGTCATGTCATAAAGTGTTTTTTTTATAACTGTATTACTTTTTAAATGTGATGAATTTGTGAGTTTCCACTTTGACCATGATAAGTTGACGGAATGGTAGAAGGTGTGCCCAGCCTCTGCATTTAAGGGATATTACATCATGACCCACCATGAATGAAATAGATCTAACACAGCCATTCTTGTAATGATTGCTTTGTATTGTACAAACAGGATGTCACAAACAAGCCTAGTGTGAGGAAAGGTGTCCCTGTGGTCCTGTATCATAATAAGGTACCTCGGTGATCATTTTATTTCTGAGTAAATATATGATATCAGTATAGCTCTACGTGTGTGTTTCTCTGTTTGTGTACATAGTGCTTTGGTTGACAAAAGTTCACAGTTGATTTGATCACATCTTTTGTTTTATTTCAACATGCTAGGAATAAGAAACTGGCAGTAATCAGTGAGATAGTCTTATCAAAATGTATAAACATTAAGTTAATTCTTACTTTTGAGGAGGAGATATTGCTTCCTTGATTACTGTGTCACTTGAGTGTATTCCGTCCTTTGTAGACAGCAACTTGTCAAAACGAGCCACATCCATTCTCAAGAACAGCCTCAATTCTTTTATTAATAGGGAATATATGCCCCTGCCTTCATCCCTTCTTCCCCGCCAGAATCAAACCCATCAATGTCTGATTTTTCGTCATTGTAATCCTGCTCTAATAAGTGTTGCAGAGACAACCAGTATGATAGCTCGTAAAACAACTTCACACTCCATGTGCAAAATGCTGTACACAAGTAAGTTTTAATAAATATCTTCTTATGCAAAGAAGTGTCATAATATAAAATGAACGGTTGAGCCCAAAATTCAGAACAGTAATAACATAGTTCCTTAATAGCTACATAAGAGGACAACAGTTACTTAATAAATATTAGGTTGGTGCATAAGTTCGTAGTTTTTTGTTTTGCATGTTGGTATTCTGGTTGATGTGGGTGTATTTATCAATTATCATTTTTTATTTTTAGTTCACTGTTGCTGTTTGAGTTTACATATTGTCATTTTTTCATTTGGAGAGAGTGAGTGGAACTTTGGACACTAGAAAATGGAGTGCCAAGTGGAGAACTCTTTAACATTTCCGACATATTTTTCAGTAGAGGGATGACAGCAGTGGAGCCTGCCAAAACATTTGTGCCATGTATAGATATAGTGCAATTGGGCAGAACACAGCAAAAATGTGGTTTTCTCTTTTTAAGGAGGATTGTTTTGACGTTAGTGACTTCACATTCAGGAGGACCTTTTGGTTTGATGACATTCGGGTTTGATGAAGATCATCTAAATGTATTAATCCAGAATGATCCCTGTAAGTGTGCTCAAGAACTGACAAATATGAACTGTGGCCATTCCGCCATCATGCAACATTTGCATGCAATGGGGAAGCTTCAGTAATTGGGTGTGTAGGTGCATCATGCTCTGAGCCAAAACCACAAAACTGCATTTCTGCTTGCTCATAATCACTTGGCTTGTGAACAACACCGGCCATTCCTACACTGCATTATTACTGGTGAGGAGCAATGGTTGAGCCCAAACAAAGCAGCAGCTCCCCATACAAAGACCTGTGCACATCCACAAAAGATAATGTTATGTATCTGGTGGAACAGTGATGGTGATATACTACGAATTGCTTCCTTGAGATGTAATCATCACAGCTGACATTTATTGTAAATGGCTGAGACGTCTCACAGACACAATCCAAGAACAGTAACCAGGAAGACTGAAGTGGTGCTACTCCACGATAATGCCCATTCGCATTCTGCAATACTGACAAGAAACATACAGAGGTTGGGGTGGGAAGCCATTCCACACCCACCTTATTCACCTGGTCTTTCTACATCAGATTTTTATCTTTTCCACTATCGAACAAACAACCTTCAAGGAACTTCCTTTTCAGATGAAAATGCGCACAGAACACCTCAAAACCATGTGATTTCTACAGTGACAAAATCGAAAAGTTGCTCCAGAATTGTCAAACTGTTGTAAATAGTGAAGGAGAATATATTATTGATGACTAAGTCTCTGTTATGGGTACCTGTTGTGTTTGTTAAATATATGGAAAAAATGCTACAAACTTGGGCACCAACTCAATAGGAACATTGAGCCCTTTGAGATTTTTTAATCTGAATCAGCAAATTCACAAGAAAACAGACATATCCCATCAATTTTGCACATTATTGCCATATGGTACACGTGTACAGGTTTACCAGTTTGCAATTCAAAACATGTAAGCTCGGGGGGCTGGTGCAACAGTGCACACCATGCTCTGTAGAGAGAAAGTGTGGCCAACTTGCCATTGACGGTCATTTTGGATCTTTCATATCGCTGATTATACATTGACCATTACAACATATTTAGCTTTTTAAATTAAAAAAGTGACTTAAGTGCATCACGTATTGATGCGGAAGAGCACAAGATTCACACTGAATGTCTCGAGTGTCCAGCAGCAAAAAGTAGAAGCATAATATGTCAACAAGTTATATTTTCTGACTAGTTTTCATCATGCAAACCTTTATTAACAGTGACAGCAATAGATTTTGTAGTTCCTATGGCAGCAGCCAGCTCAAATGTTTAATGTTGCAGTAAAGCTGGGTTTCCACAGTCAAACTAAAGTGATGCCCCAGCAAGTGGCTTGACGACTGCTGCAACAGTGATATTGTGTGCTGCTTTTTTCTGGACACTCCTGTCAAAATTGTGCTTGCAAATTTTTCAGTATGACATCAGCTGAGAAAATCACTGGTGTTCTCATTCATATTATGACATTAGAATTGAGCCAAGAATCCAATAAGAAGAAGACAAAGCATAAATGGTGGCTTAATTTTATATGTGGTGTCTGTCCTTTCACACATGTCTGAAAGAACGGATATCACTTTGATCCTACAAACATCACAAATCAATACACAAATGAGTGAATGACATTTAGCTGCATACTGGGTATTGATTTATACCAATGGGGAAAATTGAGCAGGAGACCTGGTTTCGAATCTCGGTCCGGCACAAATTTCCAGCTTTCTCCATTTGTGTAAATCAGTGCCTACTACACAGCTAAATGTCATTCATTCCTTTGTGTCTTGATAAATTTCGGATTTGGAAATGGATTTTATGCAGAAAAAGCACAGTGACATCAAAACCACGTAAAACAAAGCAGTATTCTTAAATGGAATCTATTCTTGAACCAATTTCAGATTACAAAGTGAATTTGAAGTACTTTTCGAGCAGTATATTGAGCTCTGTTAAAAAATCGGTGAAACAGTTGGTGACACTGTGATACACTCATGTTCAGAAGAAACAGAACACCTTGAATGACTAAAGTTAGAATGTTCATATTAACAGGATATGTACATTAGTATATTCTGCAGAAATGATTGGCATTTCAATCAGCTTGGTTCACCATGTGCCCTGTTCCCTAGTAAGCATAGGGTCTGCTGTGACCCCTGATACCTTGTTCCATGCGTGGTGTCATCGACACATGTAAGGCGTGAATGGTGTCCTCTGGTATAGTCATCCATGCTGCATTCAACTGGTTCCAGAGTTCACCTGTGGTGATTGGCATAGAGTAACAGCACTGCGACTGTTGTTTCATCATAGCCCACACATTTTCGACTGGGGACAAGTGTGGTGATCTGGTGGGCCAGGGCAAAAGGCTGACATCCTAAGACACCAAGAAGGCACATGTTCACGCAGCAACTCTGGCCGTCCATTGTCTTGGTGAAAAATGGCTCCTGGAATATTGTGCAGAGAGGGTATGGCTGCGAGTCATAGGGTGTCATTCACATAGGTCACACCGGTCACTGTGCTCTGGACACGCACCAACTGTGATTTGGTGCTGTATATCCTACGTGAAAGCACCCATTGTGATGTTGCTCCCCATATCTGCGGCAAAACATAATTCGGCCATCATTTTCAAGCAAACAGAACCTGGATTCATTTGAAGACACTACCCAATGCCATTTCTGTCCCCAGTGACGTTTTTCCGTACACCATGTAACATGTTTCTACACATTCGTCAAAGGCATGCGAAGAAGCGGACAGTGCGCACATAACCATTGCTGTGATAAATGGCGACAGTCAGGCACCATGAAAGTGTATGATGTGTTACACTGTTCAACTGTTACGTCAGAGCCAAGGAGAAAGCAGATCTGTCCAGCAATGCTGTTTGGAGGAAATGTTGATCTTCTTCGGAGCAGTGTGGGTAGTGTGACCTAACCCATCTCATCTTGTTCTACTACCTTCCATGAACCATTCTGCACGCACCCGTTGCACTGCCGAAATGCTTCATTCCACACGAGCAGCAATTTCCTGGATGGATGCGCATTCGCTCATGCTAGTAATGCACCTTCTTTCAAGCTCACAGATTGGATGTACGGTTCACGTATACATCTGTTGGGAACCATGCACATCTGCTCACACTGATCCATTACCTATGGGTTATAGCAACGAGAGCCGCAGGCATATTTTATAGGTAGGTGGTGCTCCGCCACGATATTGATGTTGACCCTGAACCCGCTGGCTGACATGGTTCAAATGCTAATTAGTTCTGCAGAACATACTAATGAACATGTCCTGTGAATATGAACATCCTATCTCTAGTCGTTTGAGATATTCAGTTTTTTCTGAGCATGAGTGTACTTGACATCTAGCGATTACCTGTCATCTCTCCAATGATGTCCTCAGAACTACAATTTCAGTGTTTGTATGTGGTGTTTTGGATTCTGTTTAAAATGTCCTTGAAGAACTATACCCTGCCAAGTAGTAAGGAACATCCTAATAATGTAGTCGAGATGGTTAGTAGCATGAAAACTTTATTTACGAAGTGCAATACAGTGACATATCCACATTCAGTCATGGTACAGAATGCTTTGAAGCCTTTGCTGTGTCAAAAAATAAATCTCTCTATGCTCCCCAGCAATGCATGTTTCTGACATTCCCACAAAATGTCCCTTCTAGAGGGGTGTGCTGGAGGGGAAATGTCTGCTACACCGTTGTATCGGTAACACGGGGTACACAGGTGTATGTGAACAGCTGTGTCTTGGCTGAGTCCACTACAGGGCACAACTGAATCGTTTCTCGGAGTCGTGTGTGATGCTAAAGCTGTAGGGCTGATAAGGAAGGATGCGGCAGGTGCCTGGTTTGCCCATACCTAGACACAGATCGCACATCAGATGACGGAGGGTGAGATGCCTAAGTGGTCATCTGCCCTGCAGCAAAATCTCTCTCGTCGTGGGGCAGTGGTGTATGTGGCAGTTGTGAGAGGACCCTCATGCAGGTGACGGTGAGAAAGCCATCTGTTGAAAGTGAGATGATGTGGAAGTGTAGCGGATGTCACCAGGGACAGGGTATGTGCGGTTGAGGCACTGAATGTGCGAAATGTGACATGGGTGTGTGTTGTCATTGCAGGCTGTGAGACAGAGATTGTTATGAGGAAGCTTGACAGTGATATTTGGGCTGAAGTCGCTAAGGCTTAGGCAAATGGCTATGAGATGTGATGTGTTGTGGGTTTACTATCTGTGTATTAGGTAATGACTGATAGTCGTCGTCATTGTGCTTGCTGTTATGGTCAATATTGTCATTGTGTGGTGACAGTTAGTTGAGTGTCTGGAAATGGATGAGCTAGTGTGATGGATTGTTTGAGACAATTTAAGTGCGTTCGAGTGTGTCCTCCATTTTGGTGTTCCAGTCAGTCTTCCTTTGTCTGTGTTTACTGGAACATGCGAATGCGTCAGTTTCAGGTGCTTGTAAGGCTGCTGCTTGCAGCAGCTGTCACCCGTAAAAGTTCAAAATTCCAGGAACTGACTGAGCATGAGGGAATGGAAGCTGTCTTATGGTGTCGATATGTCAGGCATCGGCCTGTACCAACAGTGCTAACTACGTGAAGGTAACTTCACTTTTCTGTAATTGGGAGTTGCCCACATTGATCTCTACACCACCATCTCTATGAGCAATGGATCATGTTTGAACTGTTGATCATGGTCTTCAGGCATAACTGAGAAGGTGATACTTAGACAGATGCAGCAATAATCTAAACAGAAGAGAATCCCATCAATGAAGCACTGTCACATTTGAGTGACATTTTTTAGCCCACACCACTTGAAAATGTATTCAGAGATGCCGAACTGCCTTATAATGCATTTTTTGAAATGTCATCTTTATGCATGGGAACTTGTAGGTAAGCCATTTTGCAGTCAATTACACTGAAAATTGTTGTGCCTGCTAGCGAGTGTGTAAAGTCTCGTGTGTTAGGTACTGGATAGCTGTCATGGTCTGTATGGATATTGAGGACTCTGCAGTCACTGCAGAGGTGTAGAGACTTGTCCTTTTTTGGTAGTAATTTGATTGATGATGCCCATGGGCTGTCAGATGTGTGAAAAATGCCTGTTTGTAATATTTTGTTAGTTGTGGCCTTAGCAGAGCATGTGTTAGCTATGGCCAAGCGGTGCACATTGTGATGTATGGGCGGCCAGTGGCTTGTTGTAATTCAATGCATTGTCCCGTTGTGTATTTTGTGCAGGGAAAGGGGGGGGGGGGGCAACAGTGACATCAAAACCATATAAAACAATGTAGTATTCTTTAAAAAAATCCATTCTTTGACCAATTTCAGATTACGAAGTGAATTTGAAGTACTTTTTGAGCAATATATTGACGTCTGTTAAAAAATCGTACACATTAGAGATACAGTACTTACTCGGGTGCAACAATTGGTGACACTATGATACACTCATGTTCAGAAAAAACAGAACACCTTGAACGACTAAAGATAAGACGTTCATATTCACAGGATATGTACATTAGTATATTCTGCAGAATTGATTGGCGTTTCAGCCAGCTTGGTTCACCATGTGCCCTGTTCCCTAGTAAGCATAGGGTCTGTTATGAACCCTGATAACTTGTTCCATGCATGATGGCATCGATGCATGTAAGGTGTGAATGGCGTCCTCTGATGTAGTCATCCATGCTGCATTCAACTGGTTCCAGAGTTCATTTGTGGTGATTGGCATAGGGTAACAGCACTGCAACTGTTGTTTCATCATAGCCCACACATTTTCGACTGGGGACAAGTGTGGTGATCTGGTGGGCCAGGGCAAAAGGCTGACATCCTGTGACACCAAGAAGGCACATGTTCACGCAGCAACATGTGGCCGTCCATTGTCTTGGTGAAAAATGGAGTATTGTGCAGAGAGGGTATGGCTACGAGTCACAGGATGTCATTCATGTCGGTCACACAAGTCACTGTGCTCTGGACATGCACCAGCTGTGATTTGTTGTTGTACCCAATAGCACCCCACATCATAAGGCCTTGATTTGGTGCTGTATATCCTATGTGAAAGTAATCACTGTGATGTTGCTCCCCATGTCTGTGGCGAATCGAAAAGTGGCCATCATTTTCAAACAAACAGAACCTGTATTCATCTGAAAACACTACCCGATGCCATTTCTTTTCCTAGTGACAATGTTCCATACGCCATTGCCATCTAACACGTTTCTACACATTCGTCAAAGGCAATGGAGAAGTGGGCAATGTGCACATAACCCATGCTGTGATGAACGGCGACAGTCAGGCACCCCTGAAAGTGTACAATGTGTTAATACTATTCAACTGTTATGCCAGAGCCACAGTTCATGCATACATCTGCTGAGCACCTTGCACATGTGCTCAAGTCACACTGATCCATTACCTACGGGTTATAGCAATAACGAGAGCCGCAGGCACATTTTATCGGTAGGTGCTGTTGCACCACGATATTGATGTTGACCCTGAATCCGCTGGCCGACATGGTTCAAATGCTAATCAGTTCTGCAGAAATACTAAATGTATGTGTCCTGTGAATATTAACATCCTATCTGTAGTTGTTCGAGATGTTCAGTTTTTTCTGACCATGAGTTTACTTGACATCTGGCGATTACCTGTCATCTCTCCAATATTTATATGATGTCCTCAAAACTACGGTTTCAGTGTTCTTTTGTGGTCATTTTAGATTCTACTTAAAATTCCCTTGAAGAACATTTCCCTGCCAGGTAGTAAGGAACGTCCTAATAATGTAGTCGACATGATTAGTAGCATGAAAACTTTATTTACGAAGTGCAATACAGTGACACATCCACATTCAGTCATGGTACAGAATGCTTTGAAGTCTTGGCTTTGTCAAAAAATAAATCTCGCTATGCTCCCCAGCAATGCATGTTTCTGACATCCCTACAGAATGTCCCTTCTAGAGGGGTGTGCTGGAGGGGAAATGTCTGCTGCACCGTTGTATGGGTAACATGGGGTACACAGGTGTGTGTGTGTGTGTGTGTGTGTGTGTGTGAGAGAGAGAGAGAGAGAGAGAGAGAGAGAGAGAGAGAGAGACCAGGTGTGTCATGGCTGAGTGCACTACAGGGGACAGCTGAATCGTTTTTCGGAGTTGTGTGTGATGCTAACGCTGTAGGCTGATAAGGAAGGACACGGCAGGTGCCTGGTGTGCCCATACCTAGATACAGGTTGCACATCAGATGGCGGAGTGGGAGATGCCTAAGTGGTCATCTGCCCTGCAGCAGAATCTCTCTCATCATGGGGCAGTGGTGTATGCGGCAGTTGTGAGAGGACCCTCATGCAGGTGACGGTGAGAAAGCCATCTGATATGGAAGTGTAGCGGATGTCACCGGGGACAGGGTATGTGCGGTTGAGGCACTGAATGTGTACAATGTCACATGGGTGTGTGTTGTCATTGCAGGCTGTGAGGCAGAGATTGTTATGAGCAAGCTTGACAGTGATATTTGGGCTGAAGTCGCTAAGGCTGAGGCAAATGGCAATGGGCTGTGATGTGTTGCGGGTTTACCATCTGTGTATCAGGTAGCGGCTGATAGGCGTCATCATTGTGCATGCTGTCATGGTCGATATTGTCATTGAGAACCTTGCTGATTTCAAGCGGTTAATCAAGAAAATTGTTAGTTTGTCGTTAATCAGAAAGTCTAACACATGGGTGTCCTGTTAAAGTCTTTCATGGGTGCTGGCTGGACTGTGTCATCCCGTAGTATGGGGTTCAAATTCGGAGTGATTTATGTCCGAAGACTGTGGGTGTTGAGAAGGAAGCAGGAGGTGCTATGTGGGTTTGACAGATGTGGTCTTTCACTCATTACACTAAGGCAGGTTGATCTGTCTATTCATGGCCTTGTGTGGGTGGGACGAACTTAGCAGGGAGAACAACTGATTTGCCATTCAGTATCTCAGCGAGGGACACCTGCAGGTCTTCCATGAAGGCTATTCTGACATTGGGAAGTATCCAAGGTAGTGCTTCAGCTCACTATCTGCCATGATCCTAAAGGGGTGCTTTGAGAGTCTGGTGCTACCATTTGACTTTTCCGTTGCTCTGAGGGTGATATGCCGTGGGTACAGTTATTATTGGTACTGCAGAGGTTGCACAGGGAAATGATTCAAACTGATAGCTTTGGTTCATGGTAATCGTATCTGGTGTGTCGAATCGTGAGCTCAAGTCTCAACAAGGCTAGAGCGGTAGTTTCTGTTGTGATGTCTATGAGTGGTACTGCTTCTACCCACCATGAGACTCTGTCTGTCATAGACAGGAGGTATTTGAACCCCTCCAGCTCTGGGAGGGGCCTGAGAAGGTCAATGTGAATATGATTGAAGCGAGCTTCAGGGATATCAGATTTACCTATCTGTGGTTGCACTGCATTGGCATGGTACGGATGTCTGTTCCCTGGTGTACTATCATGCTTGATGTTGGCCACACAAACCATTCCATTATGAGATGAATTGTGCATCGAACGCAGGAGTGGGAGAGACCATGTAGCTGATCAAAAATTTCTTATTGCATTACTAGTGGCACTATTAAGGGAGATGTTACAGAGGATTGTTGTATTTGTCCTCGGGATGGTGCATTGTTCAATACATAGGCCAGTAGTGCTGTGCATCAGTTTTGCAATGCTCACATCATTACATTGATCAGTGGCTAGGAAGATCCAGGTATAGGTAGTGACAGAGGTTGACATCTCTTGATAGGTGCCATAAGACCTCGACAAGTGGTTTGTGGTCTGTAAACACTACAGTATGGCTCCCTTTGATATATTCATGGAAGCATTTGATGGCTTCATTAACAGTGAGGAGTTCTCTGTCAAAAGCTGGCCATTTTGATTGAGAAGGTGTAAGTTAAGTTTTCCTGAGAAGAAATGGAGGGGTTGTGCCCCTCTGGCGACTAGCCGTTGTAGTACGACACCAATGGTAGTGTTGCTTGCATCTGTGGTGACAGTTAGTTGAGTGTGTGGAATTGGATGAGCTAGAGTAATGGCTTGCTTGAGACAATTTGAGTGTGTTCGAATGTGTCCTTCATTTTGGTGATCCAGACAATCTTCCTTTGTCTGTGTTTACTGGAACATGATAGTGCGTCAGTTACAGGTGGTTGTATGGCTGCTGCTTGCAGCAGTTGTCGCCAGTAAAAGTTCAAAATTTTGCAGTCAATTACATTGAAAATTGTTGTGCCTGCTAGCAAGTGTGTAAAGTCTTGTATGTTAGGTACTGGGTAGCTGTCATGGTATGTATGGGTACTGAGGACCCTGCAGTCACCGCAGATGTGTAGAGACCTGTCTTTTTTTTATACTAATTTGATTGGTGGTGCCCATGGGCTGTCAGATGTGTGAAAAATGCCTGTTTGTAAGATTTTGTCAGTTGTGGTCTTAGCAGAGCATGTGTTAGCTATGGCCAGGTGGCACACATTGTGATGTACAGGCGGCCTGCTGCTTGTTGTAATTCAATGCACTATGCCGTTATGTATAGCACATGTTGTGGGTAGCGTAGAGAGGAAAGTGGAGTCTGTGTCCAAGACAGAGTGTGCAGTACTGATGTTAATGTTTCTCTGTGTGTTGAGTGTCATTGACCATACTACAGCTGAGAGGATGGGCAGTGGGTTATGTTAGTCAATGTGGGCAGGGTTGTTGTGCTTCCTTGCATTCATTGAAGTGGCAGGCCTGCAAAATGGCCTTGAGGTGCTAGTGCGAGTGCATCTGATTTTTGCTCAATGCGTTGTAGAAGAGACATGCTCTCAGCATAGAGTGTGTTAAAGGTTGTGTGGCAGTCATTGTAGAGCTAGTGTATTGTGCATAGTTCCTGTGTCATCATGGTACACTCCTCAGGTGTGTCAACATAAGCAGGGTCATCGTCATCCTGTCCAGGTGGACAGTGTGCTGCATCGTGGTGCAGCGTTCTGTACTGTGGTGTAGGAGTGGGGTGAGAGGGAGAAGGGATAGAGGAAGTCGATTCCAAGTACTGGCTCTGTAACGATGGAGACATAAAAGCCCCTTGTGAATTGATGTTGGGGTGACAGTTGTAGGATGCGTATGATGGGTCCGTGGACTGTGAACTGGCTATGTTGGCCAGGGAGGCATGTGCATGAGTCACCCGTAGTAGCTGTCATCTCTGTCTGGGCCGATGCATTGGGGGCAGCTTACATTTGAAGCCTAGGAATCTGCAGGGAGAGTGGCAGTTGCATACAGATTTGCCAAACTGGACATGATACTTGCAGCGATCTCAAGGTGGTGACGATCGGGTTAGTGTTGGCCGCTGCATAAGTGGTGCCATGCACAGCCTCCTGATCTGTGATGTCACTGTTGGGTGTCCTCAGCTCCACTCAGGACAGTCTGGGGCGGAGAGCAAGCAGCCGGATGGTATGCTCTGCAGTGGTGCTGTGCCTTTGTAGTTTATACAAGACATGTTTTTTAAGTACATACCATTTTGAAATTAAAAAAAGACATGCTAAGATATCTCAATAATTTTATTTTTAAATGAAAGCCTGTACCTTAATCTACACACTGACGCCATTACAGTCTGATTTTTCCTTGTTTACATTGTATACTGAGTGTTTAAGATGCCTCTGATAATTGAGAGTCCCGCCGACTGTGAAGTATGGGCTGTTATAAGATTTCTTTGTGCTTAAGGCCTAAAAGCGATCGATATTCATTGTGAGATCTGTGCAGCTTACGGAGAAAACATTATGAGTGATGGAATGGTAAGAAAGTGGGTGAGAGCATTTGAAGATAGCCGCACAAATGTGCATGATGAACAACTGAGTCCTTCGGTTGTTAATGAAAGTTTGGTGCAGGAAGTGAACAATAAGGTGAGAGAAAACAGACGCTTTACGATTTCCTCCTTGCAGGATGACTTTCCTAATGTTTCTCGTAGTGTTTTGTATGGCATTGTGACAGAGCTTTTGAATTAACGAAAATTGTGCGCATGTTGGATACTGAAAATGTTGACAGATGTGCACAAAATCAAACGTTTAGACAGTGCATTGACTTTCCTTGAGCGGTACCATAATGACAGTGATGATTTCTGAAGCCAAATTGTTATGGGCGATGAAACATGGGTGGCCTACGTCAACCCATCATCAAAGCAACAGTCCATGGAAGTTGAGCAAGGGCATCATTTTGCTGCAAGACAATGCCCGTCTGCATGTGGTGAATCAGACCAAAGATCTCATGACATCTTTTTCATGGGAACCCCGATCTTGCGCCCAGTGACTACCATCTGTTCCTGCACTTGACGAAACACCTGGATGGTCAGCATCTTCAAGACAATGACGAAATCAAAACAGTAGTGATGCAGTGGTTAACAAGTCAGACGGCAGACTTCTATGAGGAGGGTCTTCAGAAACTGGTACAACGCTATGACAAGTGCCTCAATATTGACGAAAATTATGTAGAAAAGTAGATTAAGGTACAGGCTTTCATGTAAAAATAAAATTATTGAGATATCTTAGCACGTCTTCTTTTAATTTCAAAACAGTACTTACTTAAAAAACACACCTCGTATGTTGCCTGTGTTGTACCACAATAACAGTTCAGTTCAGAAGAGCTAGTTTTTTCCGGTGGTTGAGCCTCTTGTGATATCTTTGCTAATAGTTGTTGGGGCAGAAGTTCAACGATCCAGAGTGTCCTAAGGATGGCATGAGGCTAATTTCCAGGGTAGGAGTTGGCAACAAAGCTGGGATGGGATTTTATCATCCAAATGTTCATCATAAATGGCATGTTTTAATTGTTGTTGAGTTGTGTGAGACAACTGTTGTAGCAGTGCAGATTTGGCTGGGTCATACTTATTGTGCACTTTGATGACATCACTGGTTAATTTGGAATTTTCAGCCAGATGACAAAAAGGGTTAATGAAAAATTGTGTCATTTTTTAAGAAACTCACTGAAGTAAATGTGCACTACACAGTGGCATACCTTAGTGCTGGCTGTTTGGGTCTGAATGGAGGCCGTTTCAGTTGTGAGTTGAGTTGGGGAAGTAAATAGAGTCTGTGTCATGTTATGTCTGGCCAGTCCAGAATTGGTGAGGAGAGAATTTGCTGAGGTACGGTCCAGAAAGAAACAGGTCATCCAGTTTGTTATGGTATCTAACTGTGTCTGTAGGAGTGGGCAGGCAGGCAACTGTTCAATACTGTAATGCGACACACGTGATGCGTTGGCTTGCATTACTGGTCACCATCTGAACCAAATTCTGCTTGTTGATTTGGTGCACACTGTTATGTACTCACTGTAGAGTCTTGTTCAAAGTCCAGTAGCAAGTTACCTGTTGTCTGGCATTGTCATGGCATAACAGGCACTATGTTGACTGGTAACATTCCACACACAGTTAAGGTACACTGTGTTTTATTACAGGTCAGTGTTCCACACAATGGTTGTGCCTTTGGTACACTTCACATGCATTGTTCCACGTAACTGGTAGAGCTGTATTGACAATGAAAGATAACAGCATTGTTAATATGCAATAAGACGGTTCATTCAATGGCTCATACAGATGTTTCATGGAGTACATGAAATCACCACTGAAAAATATTCCATGTCAGGTAGTAAGGATGTCCTAACAAGGTAGTTGACACAATTAGTTGCTTGGAAGTTTTATTTACCAAATGGAATGCAATGACACATCCACATTTAGTCATGACACTGAACACACTGTAGTTTTTGCTCTATACAGAGGTTAAACTCCCTTCGCAGGTCTCAGCATCATTGCATGTTGCTATCGATATCCCCAGACACTGAAGATGCATTTGAAAACTAATATTTTCATTAGCACACCATATCAGTTAAATATGATAAAATATTAAAATCTACACAAAATTTTGAAGTTGTGCTTTGTGCAAGTGCACTGAATGATACTGTAGCTTACTTTGTTTCCTTTATTTTAAGCTACAGTCAGTCTGAAATTATACTGCTACCAGAACCTTATTACTTCCTTTCTCAAATCCATTGGACAAGTGTTTAAGATAATTAAAATTGCCGCTCTAGAATCTGAAATAATGCCAATATTCCAGTAATTTTCACCTTTTGTAGAATTAAGCGAGCTGCAGTGAAACTACAAATCACCTTCCAATAATTACCCAGTATTATTTGCTTAATGTAATAAATTAAGTAC
Organism: Schistocerca nitens; assembly: GCF_023898315.1. Classification (NCBI taxonomy): domain Eukaryota; kingdom Metazoa; phylum Arthropoda; class Insecta; order Orthoptera; family Acrididae; genus Schistocerca; species Schistocerca nitens. The sequence goes on along the minus strand of NC_064614.1, from coordinate 580,929,237 downwards.
TACACAGAGACATGTATATCCTTGATCTTGATGTATTAGAGTCAATGGATTAATTTCCTTCTTCTTTTACATGAAACAAATGAAGTTCCTTAGAGTCCAACTTACTTCGCACTCCTCCTCCTGTCTAGATGAATGTAAGAATGCCATATTTTTGCCTTTAATTTAATTATGAACAATAGTAATGATATCTATTTATTGAATATGTACCTTGAATATCACTGATTGTCTGTACAATTTTATTATGTGTTTCAGCTACCTAATTCTGTTGGGAATCATAAGTTTGGTGATGTGATGATTATGTGTTATCAGTAGACCGCGGATTTTAGGTAAAAACCTATTTTGTTCCTAAGTTCCTATTTGCATAAAAATTTGTACTTATGCGTTTCATGACTATTTACACTTAATAGTGTTAATTCTATAGGACCTAAAAAAGCCTATTTCGACGTTAGTGCCTATTTTTGCCTATTTCGGCTTTAATATCTCAAAAAGTGCCTATTTCATCATATAAGACAGTGGCTCCAAGTTTTCCCACACTATACGACAGATGGAAAAAAATATTTTCTGCCCAGCGTGCAGCAAGGTGGCTAGTTGATATGCGCTCATGCTTCGTATTTGCCTAACACTTCGGTCTTTTTTTATTTTTTTATATCGCAATCCCTGTTAATACCAAATACTCTTTATAGGTGTTTTATTATTCATATGGAAAAAATAGATCACGGATCTTTAGGTTAAAACCTATTTTTTTTTCCTAAGCTGCAATTTGCATATAAGTTGGTACTTATGCGTTTCATGACTAGCTAAACTGAATACTGTTAGTTCTATAGGACCTAAAATTGTGTATTTCGACGTTGACGCCTAATTTTGCCTGTTTCGGCTTCAAAATCCTAAAAAGTACCTCCTATTTCGTTAATCTGACATAGAGTTCTTGTGTTTTCAAAGATTATAAAAAGGAAGTAAACTTAAGGCTTTAAGTCTCGTCGAAGGCGAAGGTCGTTAGAGACTGTTTACAATTCCTTTGCTTGCCTTCTACCAACAGCACTCGGCACAGTTGAATGGTCATCCATCCAAGTACGCGCCGAGCGCGACAGTGCTTAACTTCGGTGAGCGAATGGGAAGCGGTCGAAGATTTGAGTTACACATTAGAATCGAAAGTGGAAGTACTAAATGCTATATTTGAAAATATTTCATTCATAGTTTTTCACTAGAAAACCTAGAAAAGATTTTGGTTATTTATTGTGAAGCCAACTATGGTCAGAATATGTGAAACTATGAATGTATTAATTAAACCATTGCCACATCTTTTTTACGGAGATCTTTATCTTGCAGGAACTCAAAAATATTTGGAGTTATGTTCAACATTAATGTTGTAGATTGCTGTGCTCTGTAACTGTGTAAATATTCATTCTCCTTGTTTTAATGACTAATAAGATGTTCATACTGTCAACACTGTGTATTTTAATTTATTTTTATTTTCTCTGCATCATTTTTATTAGAGCCTATTTTAGGTTTTATACAGCCTAAATGAACTACTGAAGGAGCCTATTTTAGGTGCCTAAAACACACTTTTTTACAACCTAAAAATCCGTGGTCTAGCTATCAGTGTGCTATCATATGCATGTTTGCATCCTTTCTTCTTAGAACCTACTGAGCAAATTGTTTGTTATTTGAAGTCCAATTATTCTTTCTGTGCATTGCGACATATTTCATCACATTATACTACCTTTTAACATGGTCAACTATCACCCAACTTATCGCTCTTCTACAGTAATCTGTGCACCTGGTTTAATCATGTTGGGAAAAATAATAGTAACACGTGTCAGATCAGCTACAGTGGGAGTTTGTTCAAATCATACCTTAACTGAAAACTAAACAAAATCATTTTCACTCCCGCTGCAGCCTTTGGGATTTTCCCATCTCAGAACAATTAGTATTCTGAGGCACAGTGCAGACTAGCATTACATTTTTATTCTGACTACAAATTTTTAATGGGAAAAGTCACACTGGCTCCCTTCAGACAGGACCGTGTATAAACTGTATGAGTATTACTGTTATATATATACTAGATGCTGTTGCGTGGTAGTTTTTCTGCCTTTATTTCACGTATGAATGACCAATGCATAATACCAGTGAAAACTGTCAATAATGATGACAAATAGGACAAAGTTATAAAGTGGAGCAGATGGTCAATAAGGAGAAGTAAGTTTTATTGGAGCAACAAGAATTATCATAATATTGTAAGAATAGATGACTGCTCAACATACAAAAGCAGGTAAAAATGATATGGTCTATTACAATAGCTTATGTATAGGATGGGTTCAATTGCAGTCAGTACTCATTAAAGAGGTTTGCATATCACAGTAGAATTAATAAATTCTATAGTAACGACTTCTAGCAATAGTAGGTAATTTGATGCATAAGATGACTGAATTCGTGTTGCAAGACCGCATAATGACGCAGAACTCTTTTACTCTTCAGCCTGGTGCAGATTGACATCCCAGTCTGTCCAATGTAGCGAGATTAACACTCCCAGAATACAATCTTATAAACCCCCCTTTTTGTGATGACGTTTTTTTTTTTTTCATAGAACAAGCAACTACCTGTTGTCTGGAGGAAATAGAAAAGCACAGAGAAACCCTTTGCCTTCAAAATATTACTTATCCTGTTTGACATTCTCCCTGTAAAAGCTAATCTGCACCATTTCTTTTCTGGCTGCCTCTCAACATCCTAGAGCCTATAAACATGCAGCATTCCAACACATGCTCCACTGTCTCCTTTCTACCCCCATGTCTCAAGAACACTTTGACCAGGAACTTAATAATACAAAAACAATAGCCACAAATGATGAATTTGATCCCAACATCATTGACAAAGTTCTAAATAAAAAGATGAAGAAGCAAGCCAGGTCCCTACTGTCCCTAAGAGCAACACAGACAAACTGGAAGAGAAACGGTGCAGATTAGCTTATGTAGGGAGAATGTCAACCAAGATAAGTAATATTTTGAAGACAAAGGGTTTCTGTGTGTTTTTATGTCATTCAGACAACAGGTAGTTGCTTGTTCAGTGCAAAAGACAAACAACCAGTCATCACAAAAAGTGGGGTTTATAAGATCGTAAGTCAGGAGAGTCCATCTTGCAACATTGCATAGACTTGGAGGTCGATCTGCATCAGGCTTAAAGAACATCATAGAAGCTGGAGACTGAAGAAGCCTGATTCAGGCTTTGTGGAACATTGCCACAAATACATAATATATGTACAAGTCTTACATGCAGAGGAAAAGGGGGCAAAACTCAGCCAGTTAGAAATTCTAGAAATTAAAATATGGATGTGTATACCCCACACTTATTATTAAATGTGCAAACCAATTATTCAACTCTTTTAGATGATATCACAACTCCTAGATAGAAGTAAAACTTTGGACTGCAATACATCAGTAGAATAAAAAGTTCTAGGCTTATGCATAACTTCATTCCTAGGTATGTTTAAGCATGTTAGTGTAATTGCTGAATTGTGTAATTCCATATGTAATTTGTCAAAAAATGGTCATTGAAGTAACTTTACATTAAGCCAAGCATTGATACATTAAGAAGTTGAGATGTTTACCTTTGCCTTATCATCATGCTCATCTTTGCTTTATCATCTTTGGAATCAGTAATGTACTTGAAAATGGACTTATAACTTGAAACCTAGGTTGTGCAGTAACCATAATAAAATTTGTGAAACAAGGCAAGAAACATTCGGTAGCTCAGTTGGTAGAGCACTGGCCTGCGAAAGGCAAAGTTCCCGAGTTCGAGTCTCGGTCGGGCACACGGTTTTAATCTGCCAGGAAGTTTCATATCAGCGCACACTCCACTGCAGAGTGAAAAATCTCATTCTGGAGTTAAAGATTTGCCACAGTGGTGAGAGAATGTCACATCACAAGTTCAAGAGGTTCAGCAAGAGTTTGTGAAGGTTAAGCAATGTGTCAATAGTTTGTTGTCCACTATTGTCAGAGCAGATGGAAATATAGTCCTGTGACTTGTGAGCAAGAGAACGGTAAGAACGGAATCACAATGGCATGTTGCTTGACCATGTGTTGTATGGTATGGGGCCAGTGCAACAAAAGCTTGCTTAGATGTGAGCAGTTTCAGTATTCATTCATGAGGGGAAAAAAAGTACACATCCTGTTATGTTTTAAAAATTTATTACCTAGGTCATCGACTAATAAACAATCATAGGTTCTCGACCATTGCCAAGATTATGTTCAATTTGAGTGGACATTTTTAGTAAAGTATTGGTCTGGATCTGTGCAGGGAATCACTTAAGAAGGAAGTATTCATTCCAGAGCCCTTTAACAGCAAACAGAGTAGTCTCTGCAAGTTTTTTGAAAAATATATAAACAAGACCAGATATTAGAATAAGCTTATCTGTAACTGGGACATTCTCAGAATTTTAAAGGCCAAATTGCCAATGGATCTCTGGGATAAATTAGTACAGGTACCGGGAACTGACCTCGACCACTTTATGTAGGTCTTGGATTCTCTTGATCTCATAAAGAGGATTAGTGAGTGGACGACAATAAGTGTGGTGCACAATCTTCTCCGCCTTGGGTGGCCGAAAAGACAATGGGATACATTTCATAATGCAACAGGGACCACCTCTCATGCAAAATTCATGGAACATTAATCATGGACTATGTGAATTTAATAAAAGAAAATGAGGTGATGAGTGACATTCTCTGAAATATTATGGAAACGGGAATGGCCACTGGCAAAAGTACTTTAATAACCGGAATAGCAATAACAGCAACAACAAGAACAGATGGGCTTCACCCATGGAAGGTCATGACCAACAACAGACCCATAACCAAACTCTCAGTGGCCACACAACTCTTTTTATGGGTACTTGTGTACTGCACACACAGTGTGACTAAGCAAGCTGGGATCTCTTTACTTCCTCTCTTGTTTTGATATCTGCCTCCTTAAATTCATTTTATTTTCATTTTTGCTTAATTAACATTAACATGCATTAATATCATCTGCATTTCCATAAAACAGAAAGGTTGGCCCTCAGTCTTAAGGAAGATAGAACCATGTCTAATTTTGTGCTTAGTTTTGTGTATGTAATTAATTTCATAATTTATTTTGATCATTCCCAGTTAATATCTTTTGCTACAGATCACTATAGGGTGAAATCAGTAACTGTTTCGTGACTTAGATTCTATTGTTGACTTATAAACAAATATAAATTCTGTACTAATTATAAACATTTGGAAGAAGGACTACTAGGATTCTTAAAGTATTTAATTGGCTCTATTCGAAAACATATTAGCAAAGCCAGCCCTTAATTAATTCCAAAATAATTACCAGGTTTGTCAAAAGTGTTGTTTGTTTAACTATATCTGTTAATTTCATTATTTAAACAAATAATTTGGCCTAAGCTTTGTGGTAGAAGGGACTGTTAAAAAGAAGGAATTTTTTGATGTCTTCAGTTAATTGAATGAGCTATGTTTTAATTGTAATTTCTGTAATTTAAATATCGAACAATGTACAGTTTCCGTGCCTATTATTGTTGGGATTTATAAAGGACTGATTTTTATTTTCGAGACAGTCAGTCCATGACAGATTTTCAGACGTGAAACATGTATTGGCTAGATTAACAACAATGAATCAACTTAACAGTGGAGTAAGTGTAACACAAATAGGTTGTGTGTTAGAACAATTAATGATGATGTCACTTCTTATTTTATTTGAAAAATAGTGTCACACATACTGTATTATTCTGCGAGAACAATGAACTGTGTGGTTAGGTTTTTACTGGTCTTAGACGTTCAACAGCTAACTATTGTAGCAGTATGCAGATGTTGCCTGCAACCTATTAATGAGGCTTATCAACATTTACCAATAATGAACTGGCCATATAATTGTGTAATACTGGGGGGTTGTGAACAGTGAAAATAAAGAACTGTGAAAAACAATTGTGCAACTGTCAGCTACATCATTCACAATAGACAGTGTTGAACTTCCACCCTCTTCCCCCCCCCCCCATCCCTCCATTTTTCAGTCAGTATAACAATGCAGTACATCGACACTGAAGACTATCAACGAAGAAATACAGCAGGTAAACATCACAATGGGACCACAAGCTTTTGCCCTCTTTCTTCTTTCCTGGGCTGCATTCCCTTTCCCATATCCAATCCCTCCCGTCCTAACTCATCTTCCCCTCCTGTCCACCTCCCTTCTCCCTTGTTGTTTCCCTTGATGACAACCTGTCTGTTCCCTCAGTTCCACTATTCTCTTTTACTCTTCTGTCTCATGTTTGCAATCTCCCTTTCTTTTGGCTTTTTCTGCTCCCTCTTGGGGTTCGACCTCCCTTTCTAAATTGTTTCCATAGTGTGAGCCATTTGGGGGAGAACTCCCTCCCTAGCACCTCTAGCATGGGTTCCTCTGCCCCCCTCTCCTTCTCTGCTTTCTTCCCCACCATCCCACCATAGCCCCTCTCCCCCAACTCCCAGGTCAACAGAATGGTAGCCAGTGTGTGTGGTGAGCCTGTTATGTACCCATCTGGCTGAGTGCCCTGACGACACAGGGATCACTGGTACTAGAGCTGTCACCACCTCGTGTTAGCCTAGGATTGGTTGCTCATGTTTTTGGGGTATTGAAACTCCTGTCAATGACCGCCACACCAGGCAACCCTTGCTGTGGCTGGGTGGTGCTCATGTCCTGAGCCTCTGATCAGAATGGATGGTACTAGGGTGGACACACTGCACATGAAGTGTGCTAAGCTCTTCTCTTTTTTCTGCTTCTCTGTGGCCATCTCATCAGAAAGGAGCAGTTGTCTGCCTCCTCCTACTCTTGCTACCTCAGCCTTCCCCTCAGTCACCACTCAGAGGAGGGCCATGCCTGCTGGCTTGGGGCAAAATCCTTTCCCCCTTACTTGCTTTGTTCCAGGACAGACAGGGAGACTTTGGCCACTACTAAACTGCTCTTTTTTTGTTGAGCATGTAGAAGATAAGTTTGTTGAAGTAGACTCTCCACCAAGTTGTATCTCAGTCCTAGGTAATTGCATTGATGAATTAAAGTCACCCAACCCAGTTGACATAATCTGCCTCTCTGAACACCGTGTGACCACTGGTATAGGAACTAGGCCTAAGCACAATGAGAAACTCAGACAGGAGAGTACTGCAAATGTTAGAATAAGGAAAGGTTCTCATAAAAGTGTAATTAAAAATAATGTAAGTATATTTCATCAAAATATTGGGAGTTTAAAGAATAAAGTAGATGAGCTTCTGGTTTGTTTAGAAGATTTAGAAGCTGAGAATGAAATAGATATACTATGCCTGTCTGAGCATCACATTGTTACTGATATGGATAAGGTAAATGTAAGTGGATATAAGCTCTCTGCACATGTAATGAGAGAAAATATGGAGAAAGGAGGAGTTGCCATATATGTCAAAAGTTATCATTGTGCAAAAAGTATAGAAACAAAAAAGTTTTGTGTAGAGAAACATATAGAAGCATGTGCCTGTGAGCTTAAATTAAATAAAGGCACATTTATAATTGTAACTGTATATAGGTCCTCATCAGGAAATTTTCATCAATTTCTGAAAAATTTGGACTCCTTGTTGTGCTATCTGTCAGACAGGGGGAAGCAAATTATTATTTGTGGGGAGTTCAATGTAAATTCTCTGAAAGAGGGTAATAGGAAAAATGACCTTGAAGTATTACTTGGTTCTTTCAATTTGACACCTGTTATTGATTTTCCTACTTGGGTGGTAAAGGATAGCAGCTCACTGATAGATAACTTCTTTATAGACCAAGATAAGTTTAACCAGATAAATGCTCAGCCTGTTGAGAATGGTCTTTCTGATCATGGTGCACAGCTAGTTACAATATATGACATAGCTCCATTCAGCAATACTAAACAGTCCTCCAAAGTAGTACGTCCAGTCAACGATTTAACAATTGCAAATTTCAGGGAAAGCCTACAGCAGTTAGACTGGGATGAGGTGTACTGTGAACCTGATGCCAATTTAAAATATAATTTATTTCATGACATTTTTGTAAATGCATTTGAAAACTGCTTCCCCAAGAAAATAGTTAAATATACTCGTAAGAAACCTTGTAACAAACCATGGCTTACTAAGGGTATAAAAATATCTTGTAACCGGAAAAGGGAAATGTATCTGACAGCAAGAAAGAGTAGTGACCCAGAAACTATCAAAAATTATAAAAACTACTGTGTTATATTAAGAAAAGTTATTAAAAAATCCAGGAGTATGTGTATCATGTCTGAAATCAGCAACTCTGATAATAAAATTAAAACAATTTGGAATATTATTAAAAGAGAAACAGGTCAACCAAGAGCAGAGGAAGACAGTATTACCATCAAATTGAATGAAAACTTTACGAACAAAAAGTCAGAAGTTGAAAATATTTTTAATAATCATTTTCTAAATGTTGTGGATATAGTAGGATCCAGGTGTTCATTAGAAGATGCTAGGCTGTTAATGGAAGAGGCCATACCTATGCAATTTGATACAATTGAAATCTCACCCACTTCTCCCTCTGAAATTAGGAAAATAATAAACTTGCTTAAAAGCAAAAACTCACATGGAATTGATGGCATTTCCAGCAAAATACTAAAAGCTTGTTCTCAACAGATAAGTAAGATTCTCAGCCACCTGTGTAATAGCTCTCTGGAACAGGGCATTTTCCCTGATAGACTGAAATATGCTATTGTTATACCTTTGCATAAAAAGGGGGATAGATCTGATGTCAACAATTACCGTCCAATCTCCCTTCTAACAGCTTTATCCAAAATTTTTGAGAAAGTAATGTATTCAAGAGTAGCTTCACATATCTGTAAAAATGAAGTACTAACAAAATGTCAGTTTGGTTTCCAGAAAGGTTTTTCAACAGAAAATGCCAAATTTTGAATGATCTGAATAACCGAACACCACCCATTGGGATTTTTTGTGATCTCTCAAAGGCTTTTGATTGTGTAAATCATGAAATTCTGCTAGACAAGCTCAAGTATTGTGGCATGAGTGGGACAGTGCACAAATGGTTTAATTCGTACCTAACTGGAAGAGTGCAGAAAGTTGAAATAAGTAGTTTTCGTAACATGCAAAGATCAGCACATTCCTCAAACTGGGGAACTATCAAGAATGGGGTTCCACAAGGGTCAGTCTTGGGTCCTTTGTTGTTCTTATTATATATTAATGACTTGCCATTCTATATTCATGAAGAGGCAAAGTTAGTTCTCTTTGCTGATGATACAAGTATAGTAATCACACCTGACAAACAAGAATTAACTGATGAAATTGTCAATACTGTCTTTCAGAAAATTACTAAGTGGTTCCTTGTAAACGGACTCTCACTGAATTTTGATAAGACACAGTACATACAGTTCCGTACAGTGAATGGTATGACGCCATTAATAAATATAGACCTTAATCAGAAGCATATAGCTAAGGTAGAATATTGCAAATTTTTAGGTGTGTCCATTGATGAGAGATTAAATTGGAAGAAACACATTGATGATCTGCTGAAACGTTTGAGTTCAGCTACTTATGCAATAAGGGTCATTGCAAATTTTGGTGATAAACATCATAGTAAATTAGCTTACTATGCCTATTTTCACTCATTGCTTTCATATGGCATCATATTTTGGGGTAATTCATCACTGAGGAATAAAGTATTTATTGCACAAAAGCGTGTAATCAGAATAATAGCTGGAGTCCACCCAAGATCATCCTGCAGACATTTATTTAAGGATCTAGGGATATTCACAGTAGCGTCTCAGTATATATACTCTCTTATGAAATTTGTTATTAACAACCAAACCCAATTCAAAAGTAATAGCAGTGTGCATAACTACAATACTAGGAGAAAGGATGATCTTCACTATTCAAGATTAAATCTAACTTTGGCACAGAAAGGGGTGAATTATACTGGCACTAAAGTCTTTGGTCACTTACCAAATAGTATCAAAAGTCTGACAGATAATCAACAAGTATTTAAGAAGAAATTAAAAGAATTTCTGAATGACAACTCCTTCTACTCCATAGAGGAATTTTTAGATAAGAAAAAAATTTAAAAAATAAAAAAAAAAATAAAAATAAAGAAAAACAAAAAACTCAATAAAATAAAGTTGTTATATTAACTTAAGTATGTTGTTAAATTAACCTAATTATGTCATGTATTGGAAAATTCGACTCGTTCCACATCATTACGAAATATCGTATTCATGATCCATGGAACTAGTATTAATCTAATCTAATCTAATCTAATCTAATGTGGTTCCCTATTGATTAAAACCTCTTCTGCCTGTCAGTCGGCCTCTCTTTGTGCCTGTGAGCACTTAGAAGACATTCTGGTGAGCATCACTCCTCACCAGTCCTTGAATATGTCCCAGGGCATTATCTTCCATAGGAATCACCTCCTTCAATCTGATGAGGAACTAAGGGTTAATTTATCATGGCACAGCATTCATTTCGTCTAGCAAGTCCACAGGGGTCCTCAGGACAATTACATTGATTCAGCAGCACTTTCATTTTGAGGAGGGAACCCTCCCAGAAAAGTTTAATTTTATACTTTATTGTTGTGAAGTGCAGCCCCATATCCCACCTCTCATGTACCATTTCTGGTGTCTCCATTTTGGTCTCGTGTCTTCCAATGTGATGCGAATCCTTTTTGCAGCAACTGTGGCCACTCTCTCCATGTGGAAGTCCTTGCATCCCAATTTAATTTAATGAACAGAGGTTTACAGTGTTCTGATTTGCTGGAATCAGTAATTATTCTTAATACTTTCTTCTGCAAAAGTACAGTGTCATTTAAGTGACATCTATTACTCCATAATAAAATTCCATATGATATAATGCTTTAGAAGAAAGCAAAATATACTGGTCTTACAGAGTTATCTGGAACATGTCTTTTTAAATTTTTAATTAGATAAATAACTCTTGAAAGTCTCCTCAATATATTTTTGATGTGTGGTTCCCAGGTCAGTTTGTTGTCTCCTGTGAGCTTCTGTAAGTTTGGAAGGTAGGAGATGAGGTACTGGCAGAAGTTAAGCTGTGAGGACAGTGCGTGAGTCGTGCTTGGGTAGCTCAATTGGTAGAGCACTTGCCCGCGAAAGTCAAAGGTCCCGAGTTCGAGTCTCGGCCAGGCACACAGTTTTAATCTGTCAGGAAGTTTCATATCAGCACTTACTCTGCTGCAGAATGAAAATCTCATTCTGCAAACAAAACATTTATTTACAAACAATAAGTTAAAGGATAAATTATACAGTCAATAACATCTGTCAACAAATTACATGACAAATCCTAGAAATCAATACTAGCTAAAGGTTTGAAATTTTTCACTATTTTCGGGTTAGTATTTCGACACACTTCTGTGAAAGCGAAAGTGCTCGGGAAAGGCTTTTCTAAGCAGTTATCCATGATACTAAGTGCAGTTTCAGGAGGTTTGTTTATTGAACTACTAATTTCTTCAATGGGTTGGATACAAAATTTATTAAATTCTTCTTGGCTTATGGCAATATCGTCTTTTTGCTTAATGTGGTCAGTAGAATTAATTACATTTCAGGTTTTTTTTGCATTTTTTTGGAATTTTAAATGTTTACTGTATTATGTAGTTTCTTTGCTTCATTAGTTGCCTGCCTATTCGTATGCTTAGCTGTAGCATGCAATTCCTGATACACTTCTGATTTACCATTTTTGTACAGGCCAGAATATAGCATAACAATATTTTTCAGTTGTGCTACCTGGATGCTAGTGTAACATTTGTGAAGGTAATGGGGAAAATGCTAGGTGCAATAATTAAGCCTTCGATGTTCGTAATATTAGCAATCTCATGCCAAACTCAAATTTTAACCCTCATAAGTTACATGGTAAGCTTCTGAATATAGCACTTCCCACCAAAGATGTGTGCCAGAAACTGCAAACACAGTGCATTTCAGCAAGTAATGCCTGTGCTCACTTTTCTTAGCACAACCTCTTGCCCCCATAAAAATATCTCATAGGCATTGTCGCAGTTGGTTTGTTCTCCATTGGCCATGAAGTAAACAGTACATAATGGAATGGCAAATGGGAAAGAATTCAATGCAATGAAACATGAAGTTACAGAATATTGGTATGCTACTTGATTTTTATTTCTGTCTATAGAATCATAAAATTGAGACAAAAGATTGTGAGAGCCAGTCTGCTATCAATGCTTATGGAATAGTTCCTGGACACTTGTTATTTCTAGAACACCACTAAACTCACAACAAAATGCTTCACATGAATTCACAGTTCATTCAAGATCACACATAAAAGCTTTCAAAGCCATTTTTAATGATTTAGTTAGCTTATACTTGACATTGCTCTTGATACATTAAAGTATATATTGTCTCCCTGTAAATTGCTCGTAGAATCATAGTAAGCTACCTTAACAATTTGGTGTCTGCCCTCTCAGTGTGCACCAGTTATTGGTCAGTAGTGTTAACCAATGATTATGAACATAACTGAAATCTGTCTTTAGTTTTTATGTATGGGTTGACATTCTTTAAATTATTATTAACAAGCTGCCAGTGTAAGTAACATCAGAAGCATAGTTGGAGATGTATATTAATATTCAAACATTAAATATAATGATGAAAGTTATGATCCTTTGCACCAAGCCTAGCAGATGAATCCTTGCTGTCTGTATAGGTTCCAGCATGATGCATCTCTCTGTTCTCATGATTTAAGACTATCTGTCACCTGGTGCTGTCTTAACAGCAACATGAATCTTCCTGCACTAAATGTTAAAACATAGCAATAAAAATAGAATGAAATGTCAGTGACAATGTGGCATAAATGAACAACAACCATGGTTCTCCAGCAGCAAGGCTTAAATAAGTGACAAGATTGTAGGTTTTTCCTACAAGGTTTTTCTATTGCACAGCTTTCATAATATCTCATTTGCAGAGCTTCAGAAACTGTTTAAGAGGTCTCACATGGCATTCTCATTTTAAATTGTTTTTAGCCATATTCCTTGAACTTTAGATTCAGTATGGTAACTGATTTCAGTAATATATTTTCAAGACATGGTATTGTAACAAATTCTTGTAAATGTGGAAAAGAGTGGAAATTCTTAAACATTCTTGCTTGACAACTAACAGATTTCATTTGCATATCTTGACTACATTGTAATCTATATGTACTCTTATGCCATGTACAGGTCACTGTACGTAGGTTCTGAACCTTCTGTGAATATGGTGCTACATACATATTAAGTATGAGTAGGAATGAAAGTAGAAAAAAAATATGTTTTCAACAACATAGCATTTCTGATTTCTGATGTTTGCCTTCATGACGTGCATCATAATTATGATTTTCTACACAACCTAGTAGATCAAGAATGGAAATAGAAACAGCAGTTATTTCACAATAGGTCAGTGTTGTGTACCTCTACTGTTCAACAACTGTGCACAGACCCAAAGACTGTAATTCTGCAGATGTAATCTATGAGCTGTTTCTTTCCTGCCATTAGGTCATACTGTAAACTTGTGGAAATTAGGTTTTTGTTTTCCTTTATATAGAAGCAAATGAAAAAGTAAAGGCAGTCACAAAATTTTGAACATCCTCATGCACAGAAACTCATATACCATCACTTACACTGTTCACTTCAAAGCTCCATCAGTACAATTACTTTCACATTTGGCACTTGCTGTAACACAGGATACCTCAGTAACTGTAAAACTTCCATGTGTTTGCATTAAATTGTAATCACCACAACACTGCAGAACTCACACACAGCAAGCATCACACTGAAGATGTCACAATACAGCTAGAAAACACACTTAACGATGGGAATTGTTTGTTCTGACCGATAACCTCGCTGTTTGGTCTCTTCCCCCAAACAACCAACCAATTGTTTGTTCTAATGTGTCTTGCACAAAATAAAAATCATGACTATTGGGTTTGATGAAACCATTAATTTTTGTCAGTGTAATCTTATTTTAAAATGAATAAAAGGAAATTGTAAAATCAGACCTAAACCAACTTTACTGCCCAATGTAACTTCTGTAGTAACTGAAACTGTTATGATAATTTTGGATTATTGTGTCTTGTTGTGTATTATATTTTTTCCCTTAGAAATTGCTTCTGATCACAAGTAATTCATCGGTGAAGCTATAGACGAGAGAAAGATAAACATCCTTTGTGTTGAAACTACTGAGAAATGGGACATTGTGTTTTCATTGTATTGTTTCACATGTCAGATGTAGAAGAAATATGAAATTTCCAGAATCAGCAAATGCATTAAACGTTCTTGAACAATACTAGACACACTACACAAACACAAGGTACCATAGGATATGTTTGTGCTCCATATAGTCTGTTTACAAAAAGATGGATGAAGGCTCCTAATTATGGATTCACAGAAGTCAGTCAATTTCAGCTGGCTCATGCTTTGTGTTTGGCCTTTGGCATCCTCAGCAATCTAATACAGAATCTTCCAAATGTAGCCATCGTGAAACTATTGTTGTGCTGCACTGTGATGTGTTGCAAATACATCTCATGATGAGTGATCTAGTGGTTCCTGGGCCATCGCAAGCAATGCCAGATACTCATTCCACTATTCGAAGAAGGATAAGGGGTAGTAATTTATGGAGAGGACTTAGAAAGGAGAGAAAAATGAAGAGTTGCTCCAGCATCTCTTTCAGCTAATTAGATGAACAGTAACATACTCAGATTAGATTAGGTGTACTTTTCATTCCAATTGATCTATAGTGAGGAGATCCCCTGGGATGTGGACCATGTCAGAAAAAGTAAGAACAGATATGCTAATGTATCTCTCACAGATACAGATCCTAAGTTAATTTGCCCTTGTGGATGTGTGATTGGAGTTAATCATATCTACATTTAAAAGAATATAAAACTTGTCAGCAAATATTAAATGTTCAATACACTTAGGTGCATATGATAATTCTTAGGCCATTGCAGCCACACATCATCAAATAAAAAATAAAAAATAAAACATTTTATATCATTTTTTTACAATGATTGCATTAGTGCACAAAATTTGTACAGGAGTCAGAGTGCACACAATATTGACATTATGTGGTATTATTAATAACATATGTACAACAGTCAGATCTGATAAGAAATTCATCAGTGGAGCAGAAGGAGTTAGCCACCAATAAATCCTTTAAACTCTTCTCAAACTGAACTTTATTATTAGCTAACCCTTTAAGTGGTTACAATTGTGTACATTAACTTTTAGTGTAATAGCTGCAATAGAAATATTTTTCTTCAATGCATATACCACACACACATCTGTGAATATTCAATTTTTTCATCATGCACAAGTGCTTCCACCTGTTGAGCATCACTATAAAAACATCAAAAAGTGAATATAGCAGTATGTAGCAGCTTGTGCCTACCAAAATTCTTGAGAGTTGTAGGTTAGTTGCACCCCACTGTATAACTAAATATTGTTATTGCTTTTTCACATGATAATTATTGAACTACCAGTGTACTTATCACAACAGTGAATATTTCAAAATGAGTTATTTTAGTTCATAAAAAGAAGCCAAGTGTACAAAGTGTATATTGTAAATGGGTAACTATATTGGTATAAATCTTGCATCTAAAATCTTAAAAAAAAAGTCACCTAACAGCTTTAAGAGTGTAAAGAAATGACTTCCTTCCTTTAGAAAGAATTCAGGTCTGAAAAGATTAAACTTTTTATCACTGCTGGCATATTATTGAAAATATGTATTGCTGAATAGGCAACAGCTGAAACTTTATCTTTTGAATAGCTCTTTCTATTTTTTTGCAGGAATTTTTTGACAGTATGTAATAACTAGCACAATGTGTTTAATTTCAGCAGTCCTATAAGAACTGACTATGTAGCACAGGCATATCAGTTGATGACAGAATGCTTTTTATGTGTATTAGAATGTAAGACTTATAATTTGTTTGTAGTACTGTGTTTGTATTAATGTTGTTTAAATACTTGAACCTCATGTATCTGTTTATATATGATTTAGTTTGTAACCTCATGACCATTTAGATACGGTTATTACTGTAATAATCTGATATGTTCTACAGCCTCACATCAAGGATCTGTGGAACACAAAAATAAATAAATAAATAATGAATAAAACTTTTCTGAACCAAAGTAAGTGACTTTGAATCTTTGTGAAAGTTATTATTCTTTCTATAGTCTGTCGGTAAACTGAAGACTGAGTGAGCAAGTCCCCATTCTGCCAACCCAGCTACGTCACAAGGCGCTTCTACAGGCTGTTTCACAACATAGTACCGCCCCTGCCGTGGTGCACACTTTAAATCTGTGGCGACGCCGTGTACAGATATGTCACGGTTGCGTTTATTTTTAGACAAGTGCATTAAGACCATAAGGAATACAAAAAACGATAGCTTCTTTTGAAACACAACATTATAGAGTAAATAATATTAACATAAGAATGGAAGTCAGGATTCTACTACAAACATAGGACCGAATGGCTGTTCATGTGAATGTATGTTCCTCTATTGCTATTCGTAAAATGAGCCCCATATAATGCAATCAATATGTAGAATTTTGGCTTGTTCCTACTTTGTGTTTCTACTAAAAGGTAGAAGTTTTCTTTGAAGGACTGCATTGAAACGGAGCAAGGTGGGGCAGTGGCTAGCACAATGGACTCACATTCGGGAGGACGACGGTTCAATCCCACGTCCGGCCATCCTGATTTAGGTTTTCCGTGATTTCCCTAAATTGCTCCAGGCAAATGCCCGGATGGTTCCTGTGAAAAGGCACGGCCGACTTCCTTCCCCGTCCTTCCCTAATCTGATGAGACCGATGACCTCACTGTCTGGTCTCCTCACCCAAACAACCCAACTGCATTGAAACTTAGCAATTCTTGCAACACGAAGAGTGTTTAAAAAGTAAGCAGAAATTTATAATTTTGTGTGTTGTGTTAGTCCGATTTGCACTACTTCATCACTGTCTTCGTAAACATGTCTCAAAGTATGTGTACAATGTTATGCATATTGGGTATTTACTCTGTTGTCAGCTGTCAAAAAGGTTACATGTGTTGTGGTAGCATCAACGAATATTTGTTTTGTATAAAAATAGATTAGAGAACCTGCATTAAATTTTGTTATAAGAATGGAATAAAGTGTATGAAATTTTTAGAAACGTTAAATATTGCTTTTGGGAAACCTGTTATGAGTAAACCAAGGGCATAAAAGTGTTACAAACATTTCAAAGCAGTCCTTAAAGGACAGCGGTTTTACAAGCATGGATGAGATTAAAAATGCACATTTAAGAGACCCATAAACTATCCCGTAGAAACAGTTCGTAAAGTGTTTCGGGAATTGGAAAAAGCACTGGCATAAGTGTACAGTATGTAATGAGGAATATTTTGAAGAGGATAACATTGCTGTAGATTAACAAATAAAGTTTTTACCAAAAAATAAAAATTAAAATGTGAACGCACCTCGTAGGTCAAGCTTTTTGCTTAGAAATCCAGAATCGGTGTACATGTTTTGAAGAAAATCTCAGCAGTGTTTTGAATAGCTATCAGGCACACGTTTTAAGAAATTTGTCTTAGAATCAGGTGAATAGTGACCGAGATAGAGATTTAGTGTTCCATAAGCATCAAAGGCTTTACATGATTTTGAAACTGTGTGTAATGATGGTTTTCTCCCAAAGCTATTAGTTTTATTTCGTGGCGATTCCAGTAAACCATGCAGCTTATTTTCGCATTCCTTCCTTATGCGTCCTATTGCGCGATGCTGACGTTAGCATAAATTGCCGCCCTTTGATTGGGACTGGTAATATTATTATAGTTATAGTTGTATTTGGGTCGCCTCTTTAATACACGCTGTAATAACATTAGAGATGATTGAACGCTCGTTACTCTGCAAATACCTCCTATTCTTCGTATTGTACACATTTTCTTGCAATGCTAGATGATTATCCATCAACTCCGGTTATCGAAGCATATCAGTAAGTATACAAAGTTAACTGACTGACACTGGCAACTAAGATCCCATGAACAGAAATGACGTATATCACCGCACGCCCATCTACACCGCTAGACAGGTAATGGGCAACAGATTTTGGGTGCCCCTGTAGGCCGGTGGCAGCGTTCTTCTGGGAAAGGCCACTTTCCCCACCAAAAGTGTTGCTCACTCTTCAGTTTACAGACAGACTAATAGTATGGTTCCCTGATTTTGAGCTGCTGGTTTGAAGGAGAGAAAAAAAAAGAAGAAGAAGAAGAAGATATATTTTTAATGACAAATTTCGTTAAGGAGTAAATACATTTGGAAGAAGTAGTTAGTATCCCCAGTTCCTTAAACATCCCTTTGCATGATGTTCTTGTCTTCACATAACAAATAATTCATATTGCATGTTTCTGAGCTCAGAAAACTTTAGCTTGGCTTCATGAGCTGCACCAGAAAATAATCCCTTATGACATTATGGAATGAAAGCAAGCATAGTATGCTAGCATTTTTATTTTTATATCACCTATGTCTGACAACATCTGCATAGCAAACAAAGATCTGTTTAGGCACTTCAGCAGTCCTGTTGTATGCTTCTCGTATTTAAATTTGTTATCAAGCTGTAATCCCAAGAACTTAAACCCTTTACAAGTTCTGAAGTGCATACAGTATGTTTTTTCAAGGTTTAGTGACAGGAATTGGCTAGGAACCA
This sequence comes from Schistocerca nitens, assembly GCF_023898315.1. Classification (NCBI taxonomy): domain Eukaryota; kingdom Metazoa; phylum Arthropoda; class Insecta; order Orthoptera; family Acrididae; genus Schistocerca; species Schistocerca nitens. The sequence continues at coordinate 580,910,568 of NC_064614.1, read as the reverse complement.
TTTATTAACCTCCATGAAAATTTCATTAGCCGCCCCTTCTAGGCTATACTTGATTTATTATTTATTGCAATGTTTGTATCATCTGTGAACAAACCAAACTTGTCATCTTCAGCTCTGTGAGAATAATTCAGAATTTTTGCAGAGGTAATCCTAAAAAATCACCAGAAACCCATGGTAAAAGAGGTACGGTAAATTTGAATTCCAATTTTCCAATTTCACAGTGCTTCGAAACTACCTTTCCCTCTTCTGAATTACTTTAAAATAGTAATATTGTTTGTGTCTGTAAAAGGACCATTAATTATTTTAGGAATTCCTGGCACTGTTTCCCTTACAAGGAGAGATCCTCAGTGGTGGGCCTGACTTTCTGAAACCACATATGCAGTTGTGTTTGTTAGGTTTTCAGGTATTACATCATACTGTGTGATCATTTGTCCTGATGGACCCTCTTTAGTGAGTAATCATCAGAAGACAGTTTTCTGTGATCCAGTAGATGATGAAAGCTATGATAATGACATTGTTATTTGAAACCTCACTGCAGCATACTGGTTAACATTGGTTTGCTGCAGAATACTTGAACATATGCTCAGTTTGAATATGATAAATTTCCTTGAAAGGGAAAAGCTTCTGTCCACAAATCAGCACAGCTTTAGAAAGCATAGCTTGTGTGAAACTCAGCTTGCCCTTTTCTCATGTGTGAACCTGTGAATAACCACGGATAAAGGCCAACAGTCAGATCCCATATTCCTAGATTTCTGTACAGCATTTGACATTGTAACAACAACGACTCTGCCCTATTGTACAAATAAGTGATTTTTTTTTTCTTCTAATTTTTCGATAAATTAGTGTAATTGATGTTCTGATTTCATTTCTTTTTTGTTTCATGCCATTGTGTTAAGAAAACTGTAAATAAGTTTCAATGTGAATATTAATGTTTATGTCAAATGTCAAGTAATATTGTAATAGAATTGAAATGTAACAAATGTTGAAACTGTTGTAAGATGTTTAAAATTGTAACTGTGCGTCTGGTCCATACATAGGCAATGTGCTAGGATATATAGAATGCAAAACCTCGGGTGAATACCCTATCTGTAAGGGAGCGGTAAAAGGTGGATGGCAGGCGAGCGCGGGAAAATGCGCACGGGCACTGCACGGCACAACGGGCTCAGCAGTAGTAGTTGGAGTCTGGCACTGGTTTGAGCAACACCTTCTGGAGCGAGGAGGCTCTCTTGGAAGACGTAGTTTCATTGAGCCTCGGGTATGCCGTTCCAACGCCCACACAGCATGGCAAAATTCCATAGGCACTAAATGGAAGAGTATTGCGATGCCAAGAAGAATTAAAGTGCCGATACATCAAGAGCCATAGCTGTGGTTGTATGTGTACTCAGTGCTTCGCCATCCCGCCGCCTGTCAACCGCCGCATCGATACAAGCAGGTTGAAACTTTTAGTACTGCATTCGTATGGACCATAGAATGAATTGTCTAATAATAACCTAAATTTTACCAGAACTTTCCCCTCATTTAATTATCCTCACAACTAACCTAGACAGGGTCCTTTCCAAATGTTGTGCAACCCGAGTGTCCCGAAATGAAAAATTGAATTTTGTGCTAATAATAATTACTTGCAGACCTAACTATGTTAGAATGGTGTTTAAAGAACTGTTTTGTTAATGAACTAGTAAACGAATAACGAAGGTCTAATGAAGTTGCAAGATAACTTTAATATTGATATAGTAATGAAGTTTAATTATTTTGAGACAGATATAAAGGTATTTAAATGAGAAGTAAATAAGATAAAAAGAGTAGTAACTTATGTACTGGAAATCTTGAGCACATAATAATTTCAGTAATCAATTTTTTTTACACAGTGATCATAACAGTTTCAGGGTCCCCCCCCCCCTTTTTTTATTCATGTGAATTCTGAAGTGTTCTAAATTGATTTGCCCAGCCAAAGTTAAAGTCAATATAAAAGCCAAAATTTATCAGTGTTTTATCTTTATCAAAATTGACATTGTGTGTGACTCGAAAGTGCTGTTTCTAGGGTAACCTATGCCCGATTTTAATCAGATCAATAGACAGTACGAAGTTTGGTAGTATACATTATAGTGTAGTGTTATGTATTTATGGTTTTTCCATATCAGTACAGAACGTGAAACTATCAGTTCAATAGATTTTCTGGTTCTAAAATTCTACTATATTATGCAGTGTTACTACTTGTTGCTTTGCACGAATATCTGCCAACTTGTACAGGGAAGAAATTCAGTTAATGCCTAATTAGGCTGGCGACCGTATTATTATTAAATTGGTAGCATCTTCAGTGTTACTTTTGGTACATATTGACGTGTAATTGCATTTTGAACTTGCTTGACGGATCATTGTTATTACAGAGTGGGTGTAAGTCTGATTTGCCACCATTCAGGTACACGCGGTCAATATCTATAAGAAAATCCTGTCTCGTAAGGTGAACCCCACTCACTTACCATAGTACAGGCTTTAATGAGTATTGTGTGCCCCATGCGCACGTTACAACATGATGCCACAATTCAAACTGTTAATGAAGGTACAGGCATATGGAATAGGGTTCCAGGTATATGAGTGGCTTAAAGACTTCTTAAGTAACAGAACCCAGCCTATTGTCCTCGATGGCGAATGTTCATTAGAGACAAGAGTATCGTCAGGACTGCCCCAGGGAAGGGTGACAGGAGAGCTGTTATTTTCTGTATACATAAGTGATCTGATGGACAGAGTAAGCAGCAGTCTGCAACTGTTTGCTGCTGATGCTGTGGTGTATGGTAAGGTGTCATCATTGAGTGACTGTAGGAGGATACTAGGTGACATAGAAAAAATTTCTAGATGGTGTGATGAATTGCAGCTAGCTCTAAATGTAGAAAAATGTAAATTACTGCAGGTGAATAGAGGAAACAAATCCATAATGTTTGAATACAACAAACTTCCAACTCAGCTAAAAGAAATAAAAACATTATCTACATTCAAGGAAGCAATATTAAAATTCTTAATGACCAACGGGTATTATAGTGTAAATGAATATCTGCAGTAACCTTGTAGCAAGTAAGTACATTCATTTACTATATGTTAATAGTACCATAAATCAAATGCCTGCCATAGCCTCAATGTTAATTTTTCTGAACAAAAGTGTTAAATCAATTATTTACTTGTAATGTTTTTCATGTAAAAGATCCTTCTCATACTTTTATATTATTACAGTAATCAAAGTTCTGTTGCCCAAACCGTTGTATTATGTAGGTAACTGTACACCCTTATCTTATTTTTGTTGTAATATGTTCTTTGTCGAAATCCATACAATGTACATTGTCGCTGGAAGAATAAACTACTACTACTACTACTACTACTACTACTATTAGTAATGTGCTGCTTGACATGGACACATTGATTAAATGTTGTTGTTGTTGTGGTCTTCAGTCCTAAGACTGGTTAGATGCAGCTCTCCATGCTACTCTATCCTGTGCAAGCTCCTTCATCTCCCAGTACCTACTGCAACCTACAACCTTCTGAATCTGCTTGGTGTATTCATCTCTTGGTCTCCCTCTACGATTTTTACTCTCCACGCTACCCTCCAATACTAAATTGGTGATCCCTTGATGCCTCAGAACATGTCCTACCAACTGATCCCTTCTTCCAGCCAAGTTCTACCACAAACTTCTCTTCTCCCCAATCCTATTCAACACCTCCTCATTAGTTATGTGATCTACCCATCTAATCTTCAGCATTCTTCTGTAGCACCACATTTCGAAAGCTTCTATTCTCTTCTTGTGTAAACTATTTATCAACCATGTTTCACTTCCATACATGGCTACACTCCATACAAATACTTTCAGAAACGACTTCCTGACACTTAAATCTATACTCGATGTTAACAAATTTCTCTTCTTCCAAAACGCTTTCCTTGCCATTGCCAGTCTACATTTTATATCCTCTCTACTTCGACCATCATCAGTTATTTTGCTCCCCAAATAGCAAAACTCCTTACTACTTTAAGTGTCTCATTTCCTAATCTAATTCCCTCAGCATCACCTGACTTAATTCGACTACATTCCATTATCCTCGTTTTGCTTTTGTTGATGTTCATCTTATATCCTCCTTTCAAGACACTATCCATTCCGTTCAACTGCTCTTCCAAGTCCTTTGCTGTCTCTGACAGAATTAAAATGTCATCGGCGAACCTCAAAGTTTTTATTTCTTCTCCATGGATTTTAATACCTACTCCGAATTTTTCTTTTGTTTCCTTCACTGCTTGCTCAATATACAGATTGAATAACATCGGGGAGAGGCTACAACCCTGTCTCACTCCCTTCCCATCCACTGCTTCCCTTTCATGCCCCTCGACTCTTATAACTGACATCTGTTTCTATACAAATTGTAAATAGCCTTTCGCTCCCTGTATTTTACCCCTGCCACCTTCAGAATTTGAAAGAGAGTATTCCAGTCAACATTGTCAAAAGCTTTCTCTAAGTCTACAAATGCTAGAAACGTAGGTTTGCCTTTCCTTAATCCAGCTTCTAAGATAAGTCGTAGGGTCAGTATTGCCTCACGTGTTCCAGTATTTCTACAGAATCCAAACTGATCTTCACCGAGGTCGGCTTCTACTAGTTTTTCCATTCATCTGTAAAGAATTTGCGTTAGTATTTTGCAGCCGTGACTTATTAAACTGATTGTTCGGTAATTTTCACATTTGTCAACACCTGCTTTCTTTGGGATTGGAATTATTATATTCTTCTTGAAGTCTAAGGGTATTTCGCCTGTCTCATACATCTTGCTCACCAGATGGTAGAGTTTTGTCAGGACTGGCTCTCCCAAGGCCGTCAGTAGTTCTAATGGATGTTGTCTACTCCCGGGGCCTTGTTTCGACTCAGGTCTTTCAGTGCTCTGTCAAACTCATCACGCAGTGTCATATCTCCCATTTCATCTTCATCTACATCCTCTTCCATTTCCATAATATTGTCCTCAAGTACATCTCCCTTGTATAGACCCTCTATATACTCCTTCCACCTTTCTACTTTCCCTTCTTTACTTAGAACTGGGTTTCCATCTGAGCTCTTGATATTCAGACAAGTGGTTCTCTTTTCTCCAAAGGTCTCTTTAATTTTCCTGTAGGCAGTATCTATCTTACCCCTAGTGAGATAAGCCTCTACATCCTTACATTTATCCTCTAGCCATCCCTGCTTAGCCATTTTGCACTTCCTGTCGATCTCATTTTTGAGACATTTGAGGCGCTGATGACCTCGATGTTGAGCGCCCATAAACCCCAACACACGAGACATTTGTATTCCTTTTTGCCTGCTTCATTTACTGCATTTTTATATTTTCTCCTTTCATCAATTAAATTCAATATTTCTTCTGTTACCCAAGGATTTCTACTAGCCCTCGTCTTTTTTCCTACTTGATCCTCTGCTGCCTTCACTACTTCATCCCTCAAAGCTACCCATTCTTCTTCTACTGTATTTCTTTCCCCCATTCCTGCCATTTGTTCCCGTACGCTCTCCCTGAAACTCTGTACAACCTCTGGTTTAGTCAGTTTATCCAGGTCCCATCTCCTTAAATTCCCACCTTTTTGCAGTTTCTTCAGTTTTAATCTACAGTTCATAACCAATAGCTTGTAGTCAGAGTCCACATCTGCCCCTGGAAATGTCTTACAATTTAAAACCTGGTTCCTAAATATCTGTCTTACCATTATATAATGTATCTGAAATCTGTCAGTATCTCCAGGGTTCTTCCATGTATACAACCTTCTTTTATGATTCTTGAACCAAGTGTTAGCTGTGATTACGTTGTGCTCTGTGCAAAATTCTACCAGGCGGCTTCCTCTCTCATTTCTTACCCCCAATCCATATTCACCTACTATGTTTCCTTCTCTCCCTTTTCCTACTACCAAATTACAGTCACCCGTGACTATTAAATTTTCGTCTCCCTTCACTATCTGAATAATTTCTTTTATTTCGTCATACATTTCTTCAATTTCTTCGTCATCTGCAGAGCTAGTTGGCATATAAACTTGTACTACTGTAGTAGGTGTGGGCTTCGTGTCTATCTTGGCCACAATAATGCGTTCACTATGCTGTTTGTAGTAGCTTACCCGCATTCTTATTTTTTTATTCATTATTAAACCTACTCCTGCATTACCCCTATTTGACTTTGTATTTATAACCCTGTATCGCCTGACCAAAAGTCTTGTTCCTCCTGCCACCGAACTTCACTAATTCCCACTATATCTAACTTTAACCTATCCATTTCCCCTTTTAAATTTTCTAACCTACCTGCCCGATTAAGGGATCTGACATTCCATGCTCCGATCCGTAGAACGCCAGTTTTCTTTCTCCTGATAACGATGTCCTCTTGAGTAGTCCCCGCCCGGAGATCCGAATGGGGGACTATTTTACCTCCAGAATATTTTACCCAAGAGGACGCCATCATCACTAACCATACAGTAAAGCTGCATGCCTCGGGAAAAATTACGGCCGTAGTTTCCCCTTGCTTTCAGCCTTTTGCAGTACCAGAACAGCAAGGCCATTTTGGTTAGTGTTACACGGCCAGATCAGTCAATCATCCACACTGTTGCCCCTGCAACTACTGAAAAGGCTGCTGCCCCTCTTCAGGAACCACGCGTTTGTCTGGCCTCTCAACAGATACCCCTCCGTTGTGGTTGCACCTACGGTACGGCTATCTGTATCGCTGAGGCACGCAAGCCTCCCCACCAACGGCAAGGTCCATGGTTCATGGATTGATTAAATATTGAAGCATAATGTAGCAAAGATGAACCACACTTCCCTAAAATTCTCCCAATAAACTGAAGCTGATAATTTGCCTTCCCTATTTCATTCCTTCAGAGAATTTTAGGTAAGCA